>NC_056751.1:83319489-83449489 GCF_019279795.1 Protopterus annectens | reverse complement strand
AAGCCGCTGAATCACTTACAAACGCCTTCTACCAGCACCTGCAGGACTGCATGGATAAGGCAATCCCAAGCAAAACAAAGACTCTTTGTACCAAAGGCAAGCGTCCAGTCTGGTGGACCCCAGCCATAAACAAACTCTACAACAAAAGGAGGAAGCTACTACAAGATAGAGCAAAATCCTTAAAAGGTAAGACACCCTTGATCACTATAAGTAAAAACTAAGAGCTCTCATAAAATCATCCAAAGCAAATTTCGAGAGAAAAATAGCTAAAGACTCAAAAGACAATCATAAGGCCTTCTTTAGCTATGTTAGAAACCTAGGAGGAAACTCCCAGATATGCTCAGAACTAGTTCAAAATGATGTGAAGATTACTGATCCTACAGACATTGCCAACATACTGGCTGACAGGTTCAGTGCAAACCCCCAAAAAGGAGAGATATCTATACCAAATGAGGGCAGCCCCCCAAACATCTCCAGCGCCCAAGTGAGAACTGCTCTCTCCAAAGCAAAAACACAGCATCCATGGGACCCGATGGTGTCCCCGGCTGTGTGCTCCACGAACTCAATGAGGAATTAAACCCACAGCTAGGACAGCTGTTTAATCAAAGTCTTACCTCTGGATACGTACCCAGGGAGTGGCGCACTGCAACTGTGGTCCCACTTCACAAAGGCGGTGCCTCCACAGACCCTGGAAATTACCGCCCATTAGCTTGACAAGCCTTATCTGCAAAGCCATGGAGAGGATCATAATGGACCTCATAAATAAAGACATAGGGAATTTGCAGACTTTGGATCCAACCCAGTTTGGCTTTGTCAAAGGCAGATCATGCCTTTTAAACTTGGTTGACTTTTTGAAACAGTCACCAAAGCCATTGATGAGGGAAAGGCAGTCCATACAGCTTACCTCGATCTGGCTAAGGCCTTGATACAATACCCCACTCGGGTATCATTGAAAAACTCATCAGCTTAAATGTTAACCCATACATCACAAGATGGGTTGCAAACTGGCTGAGTGACAGAACCCACAGGGTCAGAGTTGCTGGCGCCATGTCAGACTCAAAGCCTGTCACAAGTGGTGTCCCACAGGGCTCAGTCCTGGGCCCACTCTTGTTTGGCATCTACTTTTCCAAGTACAAGCAAACACAGGAGGGTTATGGCTGACAAAGTTTGCAGATGACTGCAAACTGGGCGCCATAGTAGAAAACACATCTGACACAGATATCCTTCAGAAGGGTCTCACAGAAACGGATAACTGGTGCCAGAGCCACGGCCTAAAGTTAAATGCCAAAAATGCATAGTCATACCCTTCGGGAAAAACAAGGTTACCCCTAGCTACCAAATAGGTGGCAATCCACTGAGCACAGAAGAAGTTATCAGGGACCTGGGGACCCAGGTTGATAGTAGTCTGTCATTCGACACCCATGTAGCTAAAGTAGTTAGGAAGTCCTTCTACATTGCCCACCTTATCATGAAGGGATTCTCATCTAGATCAAGGGAGGTCATAGTCTCCCTTTACTCATCACTCATCAGACCAATGATTGAGTACAATGCCCCATTCGGAATGTATCTGACCCGACACTTGCAGCAGCTGGAGAGGCCACAAAAGTTCCTCACCAAAAGGATAAAGGGTCTCAAAAATCTGTCCTATGCTGCCCGACTGAAAGAACTCCAGCTCTATTCAGTCGCCACGCTTGCTCAGAGGTGACCTTTGCCTAACATACAAGGCCATGTCAAACCCAGATTTGATGAATATGCTTCACCTCAAAAATCTAGATCCATCAGAGCCACAAGGGCGGGAGACTTAAACCTCGACACGGCTATTAATAGGACGTGCTGGAGAGATAGATTCATCACCCAAAGACTCCCTATGCTGTGGAACAAAATCCCAGTACATGTGAGGCAGAGCACCTCGCTGGCCTTGTTCAAGAGAAATCTTGACCAATGGATGGGAGATCGCAGATATACCCCAGGAATTACCTCAGTGTCACTGCTCGACAGAGGCACAGCAAAATAATGGGTATAGTTCCCCATACTAAAGGGGTGGCGTAAGCCACAAAACAATGGGCTAGGCTTATAAATGCCCTCGGGCAGATAGCCTAGTATGAACCTATGAACCTATGAACCTATATATATATATATATATATATACACACACACATATATATACATATACATATATATACATATACATATATATATATATATATATATATATATATATGTCTACCTCAAAATATCGAAATGCCAGAATATCGAATCCCATTTCATTGAGACAAAAGCAGCGAAACATCACTTAATCAAATGGTTACATCGAAAACGAAGCTTGAGTTAATTTGACAAAAAAGATTGCTTTGTGTGCCAAGCCCTTCACTGCTTTCATGCCAACCGAGGGAGGCTAGAGCCTTGAACAGGAAACTAAACTTAGAAGTTCTCACCCAGGCAACAAAAGCATACAAAAATAAGGGAGACGGAAGGAGGAAGTAGCTATACAACAGTGATCGTTTGAACATCTACAGTTATGGTATGCTTACTTGCACAACTTTACTACATTCATCATTCTAATCCCTGCTGCAGTAGCCTTGGGTATATGGGTAGAATGCCATAGTTAGGACAGACTGGGAGAAGGAAGGATTAAGTTCCAGCAGACCTTGGAGAATGTTCCTAATGAAACCTGTCTTAGACCTGAAGAAGGAATCCAGTTTGCAGTGCTTTGTAAAGGTATGTACAAAGAACAAAGATGCTGCTTCCCGAATAGTTCTAGAATCCAACTCTTTCCAAGAAGCTGAAAATGAAGCCAAAGCCCTGGTAGAAAGAGACGTGACCCTGCCTGTTGTAGTGGGTATAACAAATGTTAATAGTATTAGGAAAACATATAGTAATAGTTTGCTTTGACACAGGTTGTCCTTTCTTCTTACCTTCACAAGAAACTAGCAACTGATAAAGAGTTCCTAAAAGATTTATTTCTGTTAAGGCAGTACCTCAGCTGCCTGTGGACATCCCATCCAAGGTATGTTTTTTGGTTCTGGAAAGAAGGCAGGGAAATGGATAGCCTGGCTCAAAGTAAACTTGGATTCTACTTTAGGCATAAATGAAGGATTACGTCTTAAGGAAACCCTGCCTTTGTGGAAAATAAGATAAGGCTGACCCATCATAAGAGCTTGCATATTCAGACACTCCTCTTGCAGATGTCAGAGCAATCAGTAACACTTTTCCATGTTAAGAACCTAAATTCAGTCTGATAAGCTGGTTTAAATGGAGCAACAATTAATTTTTCTAAAACAAAATTAAAACCCAAAGAGAAACCACCATTTTCCTAGGAGGCTTGGTATACAACATTTTCACAAGGGATTGCTTTGAAACGGGGGATACATGGGCAAACATCCTGACAGGGCCAAGAAATGAACCTTTATGGAGAAGTAAGACAGGCCAGAGGATAGTAACTCTCACAAATAATGCTGAATCAAAAAAAAGTACAGTTGTGTAAGAATTTACCACAACAGTAGATGTCCTGCTGATTTCTGCTGAAGTATTCTTAATATATGGGTTATCACCACCATCATCATGCCAGGGTACCAACGTTTTACCTTCCCAGAACTGTATGCTCAACATGTAACCTCAGCTTGCAAGTGTAGGTGTATATAGGTGGATGTATCAGCATAATTCTTCATACTATCTCCTAGCCAGCAGCCTGAAGACCCCTGAGACGTAAGACTGGTCAGCCAGGAGTGGCACAGTATGAAGTGGTAAGAAAACCCTCTCGGTTCTAGAATGTTTCTCAGGGATAGGAACTGAGGGAGTAAAATGAAGAAAGGAGATGATAAAACAAAAGGGGGATGGAAGGTGGGAAGGAGTAATGCAACCGTGATCAGTAGGACATCTACTGACATGGTAATTTCTTGCACAACTGTACTATCTCCTGACTGAAATCACTACTGCAGTATTCTTAACACATGGGTTACTCCCACAGCAAAAGTAGAACAGACTGGTTAGAAGGCAACAGAACTGTCAAAGAGGCCAGGTAGGACTGACCTAGCAAAAGCTGCTCAGGACCTTGAAAATGCATCTATCATTTAGTGTAAGTGTGTACTGATAACAGCTTCCAGAATGACCTGGAAACCACCACTTTGTAGAAAACTCCAGATGCTGCTATTGCTCTGGTAGTGTGAGCTCCAGGGCATGGAGAGCAAGGACTTGCCATGTACAGAGTGATAAAATGAGATGGCTTTAGAGATTCATCTTGCAATGGTTTGCTTGGACACCGGTTGGTCCAGTTTAGAATCCAAGAACCAAACAGTTGATCAAATTTTCAAATGGATTTTGTTTTGTCCAAACAGAATCTTAGATAGCTGTGAATGCCCAGAGAATGCACTATCCCTTTCCTCCAGATTTTGTGGGTTGGGAAAAAGGAAGGTAGGTTTATGGCTTCATTGAGGGATAGCTCATTCCATTCACTACCTTAAGCATAACTGAAGCATTAATCCTGAGGGTCACCCTGTCTTTCTGAAAAATAAGAAAGGGAGGAATTGTCACGAGTGCCTGAGGCACTGATCATCTCTCAGCTGAGGTGAAAGCTAGAAGACGGACAGTTTTCCAGGTAAAGAATTTGAGATTTGCTGATGTTGCTGGTTCAAAAGGAGGTAAAGTGAGCTTCTCCAGCAGAAAGTTGGGGTCCCAAGTAGGGGTAATGGGCTTTCTAGGTGGTCTTATATGCAGTACCATTTACAAAACAGACTGACCTCAGATCTGGACATAAGTGGGGGGGGGGCAGGGAAACAAGTAGCGATGGCTGATAATTGGGCTTTGTCAGAAGAATAGGCCAGATCTGTATGGAATAGCTCACATAGCTATTTCGGAATAGAAGGTACCTCTGTTTGGTTGGGGTCGCACAAATAGGAATCTCTATTCCATTTTGCTATGTAAAATTTTTGAGCGGTGGGTCTCCTGGTTTCTTGGAGAACCTTAAAATCATCTGCTAAATGGTGTCTGTAAGGAATCAGAACCTCTCATCCAGATTCAGATTTAGGGCTGACAGATTAGGGTGAAGTAGTAACCCTTTCTGTTGAGAGATGAGAACTGTTTGTTGTGGCAGTTTGTAGTACTTGTCACTGGATAGAAGAAAAAGAAAAAGGAATGAATGTTGTCTTGGCCAGAATGGAATCACTAACAACAGTTTTGGATGTTCTTTTTGGGTCTTTATAAGGGTTCTTGGGATAAGGAGTAGTGGAGGGACGGTGCAGAGGAACTTCCCTGTCCACTGAAAAGAGAAAGCATCTGACTTCCAAGTTGAGGGGTGGGGGTCACTGGCAGAAAATATTGGAAGCTGTTTGTTGGTCTTTGAAGCAAACAGGTAGATCTGAGGGGTCCCCCAACAGAAGAGGAAGCCCTGGTAAATTTGTCTCAACAGGGTCCATTTGTAAGGGCCCTCTATGGACCTGCTTAAAGAGTCTGCCAGCACATTGTCCTGTGACAGGATGAATGTGGCCATGAGCGTGTTTTTCTGGCTGGCAAGGTGCTAGGCTTCCTGAGCTAAGCTGCATAACTGGTATGATCTGGTCCTTCTTGCTTGTTTATGTACCATATTACAATTGAGTTCTCTGTGAACACTCACGGAGGTACCTGGTTTCCAGAGGTGTTAGAAAGACCTGAAGAGCTTGGATGCGTGCCCTCATTTCTTCATGTTACTGTATTCTTTCAGTAACCTTGGATGCCATCTGCCCTGTACTCACTGGTTGCCTGTCCAGGTGCCCCCATGCCTTGTCTGAGGCATGTGTGTGTATTTCCTGAACTGGAACTGGAGAAGTGAAGGGAGGCCCTGGGTTGAAATACACCTCCCCCTTCCACTATAAGAGCTCCTGTCTTTGAAAGGGTAAAAGAGGGATCACTATGTCCAGAAAGTGACAGTACTGAGATCAAACAGTTTTCAGGTACCATTGGATTTTCATCATATGCAGTCAGAGCATTGGGATAGTAGTTGCCATGAACCCCAAAGCCTTAGGATCTCCCTTGCTGTGCACTGTCTGAGGGAGGCAAGGTTGTGAAGTGGTTTGTAAGGCTCTCATCTTTTTATGAAGTAAGGAGGCCTGCATTTCCATTGTGTCCAGCTTGCAGCCCAGGAAAAATGTGACCCTAAGATGGCTGCAGGGAGGATTTTTGTAGTTGATGGTGAACCCTAACTGAGACAGGAGGAGGAGGAGGGAGAGCTGGAGGTGCTGTTGGAGAATTTGAGGTAAAGAGGCTTGAATTAACAAGTAATCTAAATAAGGAAAAATGAGAATTGCTTGAGTTCAGTAGAAGGTGATCACTGGTGCCAGACACTTTGTAAAAATCACTTGAGGCTGTGGAAAGCCCAAAAGGCAAAGCAGTAAACTGATAGCGAAGTGAACCAGTATAAAACCTTAGGAATCTCCTGCAAGAGGTCTGAAATGGTATATGGAGGTAAGCATCTTCTAGATCTAGAGATACTAGAAAACAGTGGGGCAGAATGAAAGGTAGAGGATGTGCACAGACAGCATTTTGGAAGTGGAAACTTTTAAGAAGGTGTTTACAAGGGAGAAATCTAGTATGGGTTTCCACTGCCTTTCTTTCCTTGGCACTAGGAAAAGTCTGGAGTAAAATACCTCTTCCTACAAATTCTTCTGACACTGGTTCTTTTGTGCCTTGTGGCCAGAGCTTCAGTACAATGTGTGGGAGCAGATGAATCTGACTGTGTCAAGGTGGTGATATGCCATTTTTAGAGGAGAATCTGTATCCAAGAGATGGCATAACAGTTTTTTTTTTAATGACAGACAGCACTCATTTGTCTATGGTGATTTTCTCCTAGGTGAAGACAGATTGGGTTAGTCTTTTTGAGAGGGATACAGCGAGGCTGGGGTGAGGAGAAAAGGAGGAAAAGACAGTCGCATAGATTTGTCCCCAAAAGGAGGCCTCCCAGATGAGACATCCCTGTATATTTCGTCTGGGAATCTCTTTTTGGGAGCCTTCCTGTGTTTCTGGCTAGGCCCAGGGTCCCTTCTGACAAATGAAATGAGCTTGGTTGGGTAATTTCTCTGGTAACTAGATACAGAGGTTAACAGAAGCTGCCGGCAGTCCATGATTTTACCCTGCTCTTAAAGGGTTTTGAAAAGGTTGGCCAGTTGGAGGTCAAATAAAATATCCTTGTCTAAATAGAAGTCTAATATTTTTGCTTTCAAGACCTGAGGAATAGGCTGGTTAAGTAACTATGCATACGTGTGTATTATGGAGCCTGTAGCAGCTGCTCTGGACAAGGCCTCCACAGCATCATAACTGCATTTAATGCTCTGTCTGGCCATTTGTGTAGCCTGATTAAGTAAGGATAAAGTGCAGTTGGGTAAAAGCTTACCATAACTACAGATGTCCTTCTCTTCACTGCTGCAGTATTCCTTACAATAGGATCCCCTGCCAAGGGTAGCCCAACATCTGGCCAGTACACCAAAGCCTTAGGTTGAATTAGGGACATCATACATCACACTTAGGCTTCCTGTGCACACCATAGGGCAGAAAAAGACACATACGGACCTACCATCCTCAAAATTGAAGAGCCCCAGGAGGAACAACGGTCCAAGGAGAAAGGTAACTTGTGCATCTAGAAAGAGAAAGAAATAGGTGGAGGAGGGAGGGAGTGAATAATGCAACAGTGAAGAGAAGAACATCTACTATAATAGCAAGATTTCACACAGCTATACTACGTCCATATCAATCTTGCAGCATTCCTTAGAATGGGGAGAGTACAAAGGTTCAGGAAGAAAGTTGGGAGGAGGAAGGTCCAGCACAGCCTTCAAGAAAGCCATGCAGGATAGCCCTGGCAAATCTAGCTCTAGACCTAGAAACAAATAGTCCTTAGTAAAAGTATGCACAGAAATCCAAGTAGCTGTCTCAAGAATGGAGTTAGTATCCACATCTTTGAAAACAGCACCGGAAGAAGCCACAGCTCTGGTAGAATGAGCCCTAACAGAGGAAGGAAAGGTTTTCCCATCAAAGAAATAATAAAGGGAAATGGCCTTAGATATCCAAAAGGAAGGAGTTTGCTTAGAAACAGCCAAACCTAAAGACCCAAGATGAAAGGAAACAAAAAGCTGTTCAGATTTACAAATGGCTTTTGTTTTATCCAAATAATACCTGAGCTGCCTATGTAAATCCAATGTGTGAAGAACCCTCTCAATAGTAAATTGAAGAGAAGAGAAAAAATTTGACAAATGAATAAACAAATTACAAGACAACTCATTAACCACCTTGGCATAAAAGAAGGATTAGTAGGAAGAGACATCCTGTCCGTATGAAAAAACAAAAAAAAGGAGGAACAGCTATAAGAGCCTGCAGTTCAGCCCATACACCCGTCTGGCTCAGGTAAAGCCCAAAAGAAAAATGGTCTTCCAAGAACAATGCTGCAAGGTAGCCAAAACTGAAGGCTTAGCATGAGCTCAAGTCAATTTTTTCAAAACAAAATTAAGATGTCAGGAAGGAGAAATAGTCTTCCATGGAGGCCTAATATGAAGGACGTCTTTAAGAAATTTTTTGACCTCGAATCTAGAAGCCAAAGGGGGAGTCAGGCAAGCAGAAAGAGCTGACAGGTGGGCTTTAAGAGAACAGTATGCCAACCCAGCATTGATCAATTCCCACAAAAAAGAAAGATTTGATCAAAGGAACTTCCACAGAAAGTGGATCCGGGTTATGAGAAAGACACCAAACAGAAAATCTCTCCCATTTGGGTAAATAAGATTTCCTGGCCTCCTGCACAATCCGAAGCAAGTCCTCAGAAAAAAAGATGCCTAAAAAGGGATCAAAACCTTATCACCCATAGTGTCCAGTTGAAGAATGGATAAGTGGGAATGGATTAGAGACCCATTGTCTTGTGCGAGTAGGTCCACCCTGTGAGGTAACTTGTGATGACTGCCCTTGGCTAAATGCAGAAGAAGAGGGGAACCAATGCTATCTGGGCTAAAAGGGAGTCATCAACAAGATTTTGGGAGTAACCTTTATCTTGAACAGGACCTGCTGTATGAGAGGAGGGGGAGGGAAGGCATAAAGAAACATCCCCTTCCAGGAAAAAGAGAGGTTGTCCACCTTCCAAGCCAGAGGACATGGGACTCTGGTGCAAAAGACAGGAAGATGTCTGTTCAGAGGGGAGGCAAAAAGATCTACTTGAGGAGTACCCCACTAATGGGCAATGTCCAGAAACACATCTCTGTGAAGCATCCACTCATGAGTTTGTGTAATGGACCTGCTCAGAGAATCTGCCACAATGTTCTGATCTGACATAATATAAACTGCCTGTAGAGTCACCTGATACTGGGCAGCTAGATCCCAAACCTGAAGACCTAGTCTGCACAGGAGATAAGACCTTGTCCCCCCTTGCTTGTTGTTGTACTACATCACTGTGGTATTGTCTGTGAAGACGTTGAGGGGCCCTGGAAGGAAAAGAGAACAAAAGGCCTGAAGGGCCAGCAGAAGTGCTCTCATCTCTTTGCTATTGATAAGGTCCTTCTTTTGATGAAGAGACTAAAGGCTCTGAACTTTCAGAGGACCGAAGGAGGCACCCTACCCCGCATCTGAGGCAACTGAAAAGAGTTCCTGAACGGGGACTGGAGCCTGAAAAGGAAGCCCTAGTTTCAGGGACAACTGAGGAATCCACCAATGAAGCTCCAACTTGAGGCATGGAAGAAGTATAATCAGAAAATCCACAGATGAGAATTTTGAAGCCAGATTGACTTTAGGAACCACTGGAGCTTTCTTATATGAAGCTTGGCCAGAGCAAGCATAGGAATGGTGGAAGCCATGTACTCCAGGGCCTTTAGAAAATCCCTGGCTGTAATGGAGACCTAAGGAAGAAAGGAATGAAAGAAACAGAGTCAAAGGTTGGTGGCACAGAGGTTCTGAGGATGGTATGTCTGTACGTCTCCTTTATGCCCTGTGCCATGCACAGGGAACATACATGTAACATATGATGTCCCTATTACAACCTAAGGCTTTGGTATACTAGCCGGACTTCGGGCTACCCTTGGCAGAAACAGAAACTGAAGATCATAAGGGAGTTTATATAATCTGTATAGTCTTTTGGGAGTCTGAGGCTGGGCATCAGAAGCAATAGCAGTGAACTGAAAAGCATTCAAAAAGGCCTTAAAAAAAGGAGACAGATGAACAGGCTGGGGTGCCAGTTTCCAGAAGATTGTAATTATCACTTCTGCACCTCTGAAATCTGTCTAGACTCCCACTCAAAATGCTTCACCTTATTGAAGACTGCCTCTCCAAAGAAAACTACTTCCGAGAATTAGGTGGAATAGAGTCATCATCCAAAGGGACTTTGCCAGGAAAGTGCATTTGAAAGGAGTAAGCCACAGAATGCTCACAATCAGAAGACTTCTCATCTTCAAACGAAGATGAATCCACAGCCATATTTTTTTTTGGGGGGGGGTCCATGGAGGGAGTTGAGATGAGAAAGATGAAAGTTTCAGAGCCCAGAGCCAAAATGGCTTTAAACAAACCTTGTGAGAAATCCATCCATTATTTCTCCCTGGAAGAGGAAGGAGGAGGTTGAGGGGAAGCAGCACGTTTTACTTTCTGATGCTTCTTGCATGGGATGTCTGCCTGTATTAGGCACAGTGGCTCATTACCCTCACGTACCTTGATTAATTTCCCAGGATCTCTTCCCTAACCAGGATCTGAGGGATGCCCTCTGGTCCCTCTGCTATAATGATTCACCATTCACCTCTGCCTGCAGAATCCTCAGTAGTCAAGGCCTCTGATATGGTCTTGACAGGGGGCATATGAGTAGGAATCAGATGTACCACAGGTTCTGAAATGTCACTGGGTACATCAGAGTCAGAGAGGGCTGACTGAGTCTGTGGACTAAGCCCTTTAAGCTTTATCTTAAGTGGTGGAGGTAGGTCCAGTGAAGCAGAAACCACCAACTTGGAGTGGGTCAAGCATTTGAAGACATTGGGTCTTGAGGAATGTGTTATGAAAAGACAAAAATGACTGCAAGATCTTAGGAACAGGATAGACAAATGGAATAAGCTTTGTAGGGGTGTTCTGCTCCTAAGAAAAAAGGCACTGGATGTGCAAGTCTTTGTGTGGGATTTGTCTACCACAAACCAAGAAGAAACTTTGCTGTGTGGAGGGTGTGATGTTCACTTCCTGAATTATGTTATGCACTTAGTTCACCTAATAAAAATTGAACTATAAAATATAATTGTAAAATACATGCTACAAAATAATCAATATGAGAATAGTAGATAGTCCATAGATGAGTTAAAAATGGAACATCCTTTACTGAAACACACAAACAAGCGATCCTAAGTGAGTAAAATGAAGAGCATCAAAAATATTCCTTATTTATATATAATCAGGGAGTAGTTACAGAGGGTGGTATTGGTAAGAGCAATAAAAGCATTAAAATCATTCCTTTAGCCAAGTCCTCCTTCCCCCTTATCACCAGAGTGCAAACAGAGACTGTGCTACCTAAAACTGAAAAGCTAGAGAAAAATTACCATCTAAGACCAGTTTATTAGCCCTTTGTGTAGGCTAACCACCTAATTCAAAACTTAATTAATTAAGAAACTAACTAAAAAAATGACTAACTCACTAACAAAATGATCTACCAGAAAAAATATTAATAAATGTCAATGTAGTATCTGAATTGTCTGTGGACATTCAGAGTATGTAGGATTCTCTACTCCCTATTTTTAGGTTCAGGAAAGAATGCAGACATGATGAATGCACTGATTTAACACAAATTCTGATAACACTTTAGGCATAAATGAAGGATTAGTTATTTAGGTTACCCTGTCCTTATGAAATAAGAGGAAGGGCTGGCTCACTATCAAAACCTGAAACACAGATACCTACCTATCCAAAGTTATGTAAGGTAGGTAAATAACTGACTTCAACAACTGGCTTAGCTTCTGGTGTCATTCCAAGGGGATCCAGTATCTGTCTGCCTGGTATGACATGGATGATAGGCCTCAGCGCTTTGCAAGAGATTGCCTCCATTTGTCAGCCCTGGGATTCAGGATTCTGGCCAAAGGCTTTTGCCTCCCTCATTGTGCCTTTTTTAGGCAGTGCCCCAAAGACAAATATTCCAACATAAAAGATCTGTCAAAAAGCAAATTGAAGGTCATGATGCTTAACGCTAGGAGCCTTAACCTGAAAATGCGCTCACTGGAGGCTCTCCTTGCACTGGTAGATGCTGACATATCTGCAGTCACGGAAATGTGGTTCAAGGCTGCAGAGAGCACCTCTGCCTTACCAGGCTATACCTCATTCCACATATTCTGACCCCAAAATGAGGTCAGGAAGACTAAGGGTGGTGGAGTTTCTATTTTCATTAAAGACAAGCACACCTCCAGACTGGTTTGCCAGCATGCTGCACTAGAACTGCTCCAGGTGCAACTGACAATTGGCAAGATACCCATTCAAGTTATAGCCAGTTATAGACCCCCCCCCACTTCCATAACTCAGGACACCCACTCCTCCTACCTGGATCTACTTGACTCCATCAAGGTACCCCCTAACACCCTGATCCTTGGTGACTTCAACTACCCCACCATAGACTAGGTGAACCATTCCTGCTCTGATGCACTCACGCAATGATTCCTAGACTTCATCAATTCTAATGCAGTAGACCAGCTTGTCTCATCCCCCACAAGGGGAGATAACATTCTAGACTTGGTTCTCACCAACATGGGGCGACCACTGTACCACCCCCCATAGCAAGTTCTTCCCTGGTGAGATCAGACCATCGGTCTGTCTAATTCATAGTGTCTATCCCGTCCAAACCACTTTCAGCCAGAACCAGGCTAAAAAACTTTGCAAAAGCTGACTACAACCTTCTAAGGGAGGGTATCAGTAGCCTAACACCACTGCCCCCCTCAAAGGATGCAGACAAATATGCTGAGCAGTATGCCAATGCAGTATACAAGCACCTGTACAACTGCATGGACTCAGCCACACCCAGCAGGACTAAAACCTGCTCCTCAAGGAAACACCAACCTATCTGGTGGAGATCCTCTATCAACAGTCTTTACAACAAAAGGAAGAAACTGTTATCCAAGGCTAAAACGGCACAAATTCCCAATTGGAAAAACTCCCTCCTTAGCCCCAACAAGCAAATTAGATCACTAGTGAAAACGTCCAAAGCCAATTGTGAATCGAAACTAGCCTCTGAAACAAAGGCTAATGACAAAGTCTTTTTCAGTAACATCAGGAGCCTCCATGGCAAAGCCCAGGTTTGTTCCAAATTAGTTATTCATGGTACCACTTACACTGATCTCCTGACTTAGCCAACCTGCTAGCAGATATGTTCATTGCAAACTTCACAACCTTGCCCCCCCAAAGGTCCATTCAGCATCCCTGATACTTGTCCTGCACCTCACATCTTCATAGATAAAGTATTAAAGGTCCTATTCAAGACGAAGAACGCAGCTTCCATGGGACCTGACAGTATCCCAGGCTGCATTCTGCACCATCTCCAGCAAGAACTAGCCTCACCATTGAGCATCCTATTCAACCACAGCCTAAGTACAGGCTTCATTCCAGCAGAGTGGAGAACTGCCATTGTCATCCCTTTGCACAAAGATGGTGCCACTACTGACCCTAGAAACTATCACCCCATTAGCTTGATAAGTCTGATCTGTAAGGCCATGGACTATTATTATGGACCTCATAAACAAGGACATAGGCAATCTCCAAGCACTTGACTCCACCCAGTTCAGATTCGTCAAGGGCTGATCTTGCCTGTTGAACCAGGTTGACTTTTTTGAGAGTGTCACCAAGCCACTGGATGAGGGAAAGTCAGTACATACAGTTTACCTTGACTTGGCCAAAGCCTTTGACACAATCCCCCACTCGGGCATCATCAAAAAGCTAACACAACTTGGGGTAAATCCCTATCTCATCAGGTGGGTGGGCAACTGGCTCACTGATAGGACCCACAAGGTCAAAATAGGTGCTTCCACCTCAGACAGAAGCCTTGTAACTAGTGGTGTTCCCCAGGGATCTGTTCTGGGACCCCTACTGTTTGGCATCTACTTCTCAGAGGTCCAGGCAAAGACAAAAGGCCTGTGGCTGACCAAGTTTGTGGATGACTGTAAGTTGTGTGCTGTCATTGACTCCCCAAATGATGTTAACATATTACAAGAGGGTCTCACAGCAACAAATGACTGGTGCTAAAGTTGTGGCCTTAAGTTAAATGCAAAAAAATGTATTATCATACCATTCAGCTAAATCATGGCCCCTACTGATTACCGTATCAACGGCAACCCCCTAACCACACAACCTGTTGTGAGAGACCTGGGTACACAGGCTGACAACAATCTCATATTTGACCATCATGTAGTGGCAATGGTCAGAAGAGCTTTTTAGTTAGTTCATCTCATAAGTAAAGGGATTGCATCCAGAAAGAAGAGGTTATTATCTCTCTGTACTTCTCCCTCATTAGGCCAATAATTGAGTACAAAGACCCGTTTGGTATGTACCTCTCCAAACATCTGCACCAACAGGAAAGGCCACAGCAATATCTCACAAAGAGAATCCATGGCCTCCAACACCTGTACTATGTGGACAGGGTCAAATCACTATCACTCTACTGGGTATTGTACAGATTGCTTAGAGGTGATCTGTGTCTCACCTACAAGGCAACTCAGACCCTGCTCTACTAGAGATGCTCCATATCCATAAGTCTAACTCCTCGCACATTACCTGATCAAAAGGCCTAAATCTGATATGTGACATTAACAAAACCTGCTGGAGAGACAGGTTTGTCTCCCAGAGGCTGCCCTGTCTCTGGAATAGACTCCCTATACATGTCAAACAAAGTACATCGCTGACCCTCTTCAAGCGCAACCTTGATGACTGGAAGGGAAACCACAAATTTGTCCCAGGCATTCCACCTTTGTCCCTCATTGTCAGGTGCTGATTGAGGTTTCTTTTTGGGGGTAAACTCTTGGCTAGGCTTGAAAGAGTCCCAGGGCCATTGGCCTAGTAATCTCCTATGATCCAACAGAAAAACAGTTTTCCATGTCAAAAAATTTCAAATCAGCTTGATTAACTTTTTGAAAGGTGTTAAAGTGAGTTAGTTTCTAAGACATAGTTGAGATTCCCAAGGGGGAGCCACCTGTCTTTGAGGTGGACGTATATGTAGTACCACTTTCAAGAATTGTTTTACTTGAAATAAGGAAGAAAGGGAAATCTAAAGGCAGACAGGCAGAAATGACCAAAAGATTCATTTTAAAAGATAGGCAGAAAGTCCTGATCTAAGCAATTCACACAGATAGTGGAAAACCAGAGGGGCTTCTGCACTGAATGCTCCTTTTTGAGGTATAATTTCAATTTGTGTATGGGTAAGGGGGGGCTATCCTGTATCTGCTCAAATTGTCTACAGCTGTGTTCTACTCTGACAGAATATATGTAGCCTGAAGGGACAAAATGTGTTGAGTTGTGATTTCCCAGGCTATCATACCTAGCTCATATAGAGGATAAGACCTTCCCCCTTTTATATACCATAGCACAGTGGTGTTGCCTGTTATTACTAATAGCAGTCCTGGAGTCTATAAATGGTTGGAAGTACTCAATGCATTTATCAAGGTTATTATTTCTTTAATACTTATATGTTGACATGTTCCTAAATTTCTTGTACTTTGAAATCCCTTGGAAGCTGATCCCATCCATGTTTCCAGACTGAGAAGGGGGTAGAAGGGATATTGGGAGACCTGGATTCATTATGGTCTGGTTCTGTCCACGATAGCAGTTCTTTCCTGACAAAATTAAGCACTGGAATTGGAAAAGACAGAGGAAGCTAAATTCATACACACATGACAAAACATGTATTTGTCTTGTGTCTGGATAGTGGATTCATCAGGATAGTGTAAGCCGTGTACCGCAAAATCTTGACATATTCCCTTGCTGTAATCACTATCTGATATGAAAACTGCAAAAACTACAGATGGTAAAATGGAATCTTTTCTAGTGGTAGACACGCCACCATTAGGAATGTGTCTAGAAGACAACCTAGAAATGTTATACTGTAAGAAAGAATAACAGGTGACTTCCTCAGATTGAGATGAAAACCTAGGTTTTGAAACAGATTTCTGACAAAAAACAGAGATTCCTGGAAGTTTTAAAAAGAGTCATCAAATTAAATGCAGACTCCCAAACAGGAAAAATGTGAATATCCTGTAGTTTGCAAAAAGCAATCACTGATGCTAAATATTTTTGTGAATATCACTAGAGCTGCGGAAAGACTAAAGGGTAAAGAAGAGAACTGAAAATATGAACCAAAAACATAAAACTTTAAATGGCATCTAAAGTTTCTGTGAATGGTTATGTGATAACAGGTGTCTTTGAGGTACAGAGTAACCAAAAACGGGGATAAGAGTAAAAGAGACTGAAGAGAGAGCAATCTGAATACTGGACTTCTATGATGAGATTTTGGAAAGACAAGTCCAGTTTCCAGACTCCCTTTTTTTTGGGGATCAGAAATATCCCTGTACAAAATCCTTTTTCCTACTGAGACTTTGGAACTGGTTCTATGACATCTTGGAATAACATACTGGAAAGGATGGGAAGAAAGGCGAGTCTAATTTTCTGGGTGTGGAGGAAAATGGTTCCAATGTCACTTGGATCCATTTTGGACAATTTTAGAACCCAAGAATCTGCTGTGATTTGTTCCCAAAGAAAGACGTAGAGAGAGAAAGACTGCCTGCTTGACTTACTGAATGGCCAGGGAGGGGAGGATGTTGTAAGAAAGAGATAGTCATGCTTTTTGGGATGTTACTGTGCCTCAGCTACACCTCCTTTTTTCTTTGAATTACCTTGCCATTGCTTCTTGCACTGTTTCCCCAGACTTCTGCTGGGACTGTTTAAAGGACTTCCTACAAAAGGGTCCAGGATTGGATGGGTAATTCCTGTTGTACTTTGATATGGGTGATTGAGGCCTTGGATAAGTTCCCCCTTTTCTCACTTTTGTCCTCCCAAAAACTTAAATGAAGAGGTACCACATAATACCTCTGTCCCAATCAAATGTGAAAATATTTGTGCATGTATATCTTCTGGAAGATTTTGTGGCCTCAGCTATGCATACCCTGCACATCACTGACTCTGTTGCAACTGCACAGGACACTGCTTCAGCTGCACTGTATGAGCACTTTAAGGAATGGTTTACCTGATAACATAAGAAATCATGTGGAGTAAGCAGGATTTTACCTCAGGGGAAGAAAACTCCGCAATTATTTATTCATATCTGCAAAAGATGCCAACATATACTTAGTCATATGAGACAGAAAACTGACTGTACTAGAGGCTAGGATAGAAGATGTATAGAATTTTTACTCATACATATCAGAATCCCTTTTTTACTTGTCTGAAGACACAGAATTATTAGAAGTTAATTGCTTAGAACTAGTTCCCTTGGCTAATGAAATTATACATGGGTCAGCCACAGGGTTACAAAACAGGAATTTGTGGGGCTAAGTTACCTTGTAAAGCCTCTCAGGCATTTTGGGTGTAGGTGGCTGATTGTCTGAAGAGGCACAAGCAGCACTGAAAGCATCCTCAAGAGTCTAGTGACAAGCAGAATAGCCAGATGTTTCCGGGCAACTATCTGCAAAAGTTCATAGTACCTTATTGAGTTTCAGTAATTTTCTCTCTCTTCCCATTGGAAAAGGTCCTTCATTCTCTATATGGTGTCTGAAAAAAGATATTCCCCCTACAGTAGAATCTGATGACATTTTCCTCAGATTCTGACTCTAGAGAGTCAGGAGAAGACATCTGTGGAAGCACAGTCCAGTCCAGTTTCTTCTACACCTGACTGGGATTCACTGTCAGAATGGGAAGACCACCTCTTCCTTTTTTTAAAAGAGAAAATGCTGGAGAGAAAATTTCCAAGACTCTTCTTATCCATAAAGGAAGAATAGGAAATGGAGGTGGGATGATCTTTCACAAAGCTGTACCACTAAATTTACTACTCAAAGGGGCATGCTGGAAGTAAATCTTCAAAGGAGAAATAAGATTAACAGTTCATTAGGAAAATAAAAGCAAAAATGGAACAGACACCATATGGTAATCCTAATTACAGCTATTACTGAGATCTGAAAGTAAAAAACAGCCAGGCTGTAAGAAGCAGTATTCCTGTACACTTCCTCACTGTTTTTTTTTTTAGTTATGGCATTGAAGATGTTATTTATCCTGTATACCATTTTACATTTAATTACAATTTAGCTTACATAACTGAATTTACAAGAAAGCAAAGTTGTAAGTAAATAAAAAACAATAATAGTGATAAAAAATAACCAGGAGCTGATACAGTCAGTGGGAAGTGCTGCTAACACAGTACAGTATGTTTCTTTGCAACAACAATGAGAAAAATGACAGGAGAAATTATTTTGTGTTTGAAAAGAATATGAAAAAAAGTGTTTACTGGTACTACTGAAGAAAAAGCACTTGATACTGTGAAGTCTGAACATGCATTGGAGACAATGACAAAGGGTACAAAGCAGACTTTTGGAATGAAATGCTGTGAATTTGTGGAAATCCATAATTTAAATTAGATATTGGCACAGATTGCAGTATTTTATTAGAAAATACTTCTAAAGTTTTGTGTTTGTTTGGCATACAAGAAAAATCAGTTTACACTGTCAACCTGTTCTAGCCACTAGGTGGCAACATTAAATTAGAAACTAGACAAATTGTCAGTACTAGAAAAAGTAGACATACTTTGTATAAAATATTTACAAGTAAAGTTCATCCTCACAATGTTTTGGGTTGTGTGGCTTGTTCACAGATTCAGAGGTGAGTAATAGGCTATCTGCCATTATAAGCCTAGCAATTTATCCCATTTGGTATTAAAAATCACCCTGCCTTTTTCCCCAAGTTAATAATTATATACTACCCATAAGATAGTGATTATTCCTGGGGTCTTGCAATACAGAACTTATAGGGGACCCTACTGGAGTACAGAGTGATTTAGGTGCTGCCCCTGTCCATTAGTGGTACAGGGAGCATCTTTCCTATTCCCATCCATAGATCTAAACTGCACCTGAAAAGGGACATGGATGAGCTTTGTCTTATGTGGAGGTGAAATCTGTTCCAGAGAAGTGGCACCCACTAAGAAGTGTACCTTTCTCTTTTTTAATTTCTCCAAATCTTTTGGGTTTCTAATACCATGACAGGAATGGACCCCATTCCTAAGTCAAAGTACAATTAAAGTTCATGAAATTAGTATTGTTTCACTCTTTGATGTCAGCCAAAAGTGTTCATCGTAGCACCCGCAATGTGCCCGATAATGACTCCTTCTGTAATGCGTATGGAGTTACGTGCATTGGTAGCATATCTAAATATGATTGTAGGCTCTTTTTTATAAGACCCGTTGCACCTACTACTATTGGAACTATATGGGTATCCTTCTTCCACATTGCTCTTGTTTCTGCTTGCAAATCCTGATATTTTATAACCTTGTGTCTCTCTGTACGCAGGACAAGTGTAGTCACTGGGTGTGGCCATTTCAATGATCAATGCTACTCCTGTCTTCTTTTCTTGGACTACTATATCCAGTTTTCTAGCATCTACCTTTTGAATTGTTGGTAATGGATGATCCCATGTGATGTAGACCATCATTTTCTATGATGCTTTGTGGCTCATGTTTCCAGTCACTTCAGTACCATAATATTTGCGCAATCCCCAGTGCAACAGTCTCGCCACATTATAATGTCTTTCGCTATACAGTCCTTCTGCCATTAGTATGTCACAACCAGCAATGAGGTGTGCGACTTGTTTCCAGTTCGGTTTTACAAAACCAAAATTTGTCTCTCTCTCCCACATGTTCAATGGACTTTGTAAACCAAAGTGTACGTAGCCCACTATCTTGAGCTGCCAATATTAACCTTTCATCTCTTGGTTTGAATTCACCTCTCCTTAACCATTCCTGCATTTGTTCCTGATCAACATGGAAGTTTTTCCTGAAGTTTTCTATACTTACAGCTATATTTATGCATTTTCCACATTGCTTGCCTTTTCATCTGGTCCTTCTCCTTATATTCTTTCTTTTGCTTTTTGGCACATTCAGTTGCTGCCTGACTTTTATCTATTTCTGGTTTGATTTCCACTCCTCCTTGATGGCGATATGCTTCTGCTAGGTTAAGCAGAGAAGTCATCTTAGATTTATTCTCCTCATGTTTCAAAATTTTCACTACGTTTGGGTCTTGTGAGGTCAGCAGATATGTGTGGAGTCCTACGATTGCAGATTTGTACATGTAATCAATTTCAAGGAGGCCCAGCCCTCGTTTGGAATGGGGAATATATAATCTTGGTATGCACTGATTTTTATAGATCATTTGGTGAGCATGAAGCATCCTTCTTGTTTTAGTAGCTAATCTATCCAACACATTTTGGGGCCAATCAATCACTCCAAAACTGTTTAGGACAGGAACAGCAAATTGGTTTGTAACTTGGATTTTGTTCCTAGGTGTCAATGCTGTTTTCAGGATTAATTTATGTCTTCTGAAGTACTCCTTACTAAGTTTTATATGCATTTGTTCATGTTTTATTGATGATCCTTCATGAATTCCCAACTATTTATACACTCCCTCTTGCTCAAGTTCTTTTATATCACATTCTTGTCCCAAACTGATGTTTTCCTGGTGCTGCAGTTTTCCTGCTTTAAAGGTTGCTTTTGCACATTTATCTAGGCCAAATGACATTCTACTATCATCTGAAAAAGTTTTGACAATCTGCAGGTGTGCTTTTTTTGTCTTATGTAGAGGTGAAATCTGTTTGAGACATGGCACCCACTAAGAAATGTACCTTTCCCTCTATACAGTTCTGTTTATGTTGAAGGCAGGTTCAGGTTCCTGAAAGTATTGTTGTGTAATTTCTTACCATACGTTTAGATGTCCTTCTCTTCTATATACTGCTGTATTCATAACACAAGGGAGTCTGTCTCTGGTCAACTCTCATATGTCTGGCCATTTTACGAAAGATAGATGCTACCGCTAGGGTGTGTGTGATGTCTCGCATCTCTCTCTTTGGACATCGGCCATAAGCAGATGTCTAGTACAAAATGGACGTCAGCACACACCTTCCTCAGAACTGAATGCAGCCGGAATCAGCAACTACAGAGTGGGTACTCAGGAGTCAGGCAAGTGCAAGGGGGAAGGCAGGGTGGGAAACTATACAGCAGCATATTGAAGAGAAGAAAGCTAAAGTTATGCTAAGAATTTATACAACAATACTATGTTCTTTTTATTCATATGCTGCTGTATTCATAACACAAGGGAGAGTGTAAAAGCTCCTGCATTAAGAATTGGGTGGAGGAACAGAAGCACTTTCCACAAACACATGAAGGATGGCTCTGGCAAACCTTGCTCTGGCCACAGACACAATGTCTAACTTGTAGTGTTTGGTAAAGGTATGGACAGAGGACAATGTAGCTGCTTCCAAAATGGCAGCTGTATCCAGACCCTTGAAAAAGGCTCCACAGGAGGAGATTGCCCGAGTGGAGTGTGCCTTTATTGGGAAGGGAAGCCTTCTGCAATGGGCAGTATAGCAAATGGTGATGGTTTCGGATATCCAAGAGAATATGGTTTGCTTGGAAACAGGGTGTCCCAGTGCTCGAGTGGTAAGGTACAAAAAGCCTGTCTGATTTGTGGAAAGGTTTGGTCTTGGCCAGATAGTATCTAAGTTGTCTGTGAACATCTAGGGTATGTAGTATCCTTTCAGCCGGGCTTTGGGGTGAAGGGAAGAAAGTGGGTAGATTGATTGCCTGATTCAGGGACAGCTCACTGACTACTTTGGGCATAAAAGTAGGGTTGGTGCTCAAACACATCCTGTCTTTGTGGAAAACAGTAAAATGATGGGAGGCCATAAAGGCTTGTAGTTCTGAGACCATTCTGGCTGAAGTAATGGCCAGCATGAATAAGGTTTTTCCATGTACAATGTTGGAGAGAACAGTCTTTGGCTGGCTCAAAGGGTGGCAGTGTCAATTTCTCCAGTACAAATTTAAGATCCCAAGGAGGCAGGATGGGCTTCCTTGAGAGTCTGAGGTGCAGAACCCATTTTAGGAATAGTTAACTTCCAGCCTAGAAGCCAAAGGGGGGGGAGGTGAGATGGCAGATAAGTGGGTCTTGATGGAGGAATAGGATAGTCCAGACTTCATCAGTTCACACAGGTAAAATCAGGACCACTGGGGGTTCTACTACCAGTGGTTGTAAGTTGTGTTTGTGACACCAGGCAGAAAATCTCTTCCACTTTGAAAGGTATGATTTTCTGGTTTTTGGTTTTCTGGTCTCCTGCAAAACCTGAAGCATGTCCTCTGTGTAAAGATGTCTGAAGGGAATCAATGCCCTATCACCCACAGTGTAATGCTCAGAGTGGACTGTTGTGGGTGTATGAGTGTTCCCTTCTCCTGTGTGCACAGGTGCATGCATTGCGGTAACTTGTGGTGATTGCCCTTGACTAGATGGAGTAGTAGGGGGAACCAATGCTGCCTTGACCAACAGGGAGTCACCAACAAGATTTGAGGTTGTTCTTTCTGAATTTTCAGCAGAACTTTTTGTATGACAGGGAAGGGGGGAATGCAAAAGCGTACATCCCCTTCCAGGGGAATGAGAGAGCATCCATCCTCCATGTTTTAGGGTGTGGTACCCCAGAGCAGACGGTTGGAAGCTGTCTATTCATGGGGGAGGCAAACAGATCCACATCGGGAATACCCCATCGATGGACCAGGTCCAGAAACACATCTCTGTTTAGCATCCATTCGTGAAATAGAGTCATGGTCCTGCTTAGATCATCTGCCATCACACTGACTGCTGAGGGAATGTAGACAGCTTGGATGTTGACTTGTCTGTCCAGGGCGATTTCCCTTGCCTGCAGGGCTAACCTGCACAGAAGGTAGGACCTTGTCTCCCCCTGTTTATTGATGTACTACAGCACTGTGGTATTGTCTGTGTACCACCTCAGTGTGCCTGGAAGGAGATGATTCTTGAAAATTTGTAGGGCTAATATCAGAGCTTTCATTTCCTTGATACTGATGTGTTCTTTCTGTTGAGTGAGGGTCCATGAGTTTCTCACTCTCCATTCTCCTAAAGTTGCTCCCCAACCTGTGTCTGAGGTGTCTGTGAAGAGGTCTTGTTGGGGGGGGGGGCATGGGGTTGCAGGGGTAGGCCTGGGTTGGCATTTATCTGAGCTATCCACCAGTTCAGTTCCCTGGAAAGGCATGGCAGCATTGGAATCATGCACTCCAGGGGGTGCAGATGTTGTTTCCAGACTGTTCTCAAGAATCACTGGAACTTTCTCATGTGAAGTTTTGCCAGGGGAACCATGGGGATGGTGGAGGTCATGAATCCCAGGAGCCTGAGGAACTCCCTGGCTGATATGGCTTTTATAGGGAGTAATTCTTTGAAGTAAGTAGTGAGGGACAATATTTTTTCTGGGGGAAGACAGGCCATCATTTTTTGGTTAGGATCCTACACCCCAGGAACACATGATCCTGAGAAGGAATCAGGAATGATTTTTTGAGGTTTACTGTGAATCCCAGGCTTCTCAAGAGGGAAATGGTGAAGTCTAGATGCTGTAGAACCAAAGGAATTGATGGGGCCTGGATGAGGATATCGTCTAGGTAAGGGAAGATTTGGATTCCCTTTGTCCTGCCAAAGGCCATGACTGGTGCCAGGCATTTTGTAAACACGCTTGGGGACGTAGAGAGACCAAATGACAAAGCACAGAACTGATAGTGTGCAGAACCCACTGAGAAGTGGAGCAATTTCCTGAGGAGGGGATGGACTGGAATGTGTGAGTAGGCATCTTTTATATCCAAGGATACTAAGAAAGCCTGGGGTAGGATCCGGGAGAGCAGGGTAGGAAGAGTGAGCACGCCAAAGGAGGGAACTTGAAGGAAGGTGTTGAGATGAGACAAATCTAGGATTGGTCTCCATGGACCTTCTTTCCTGGGAACTAAGAACATCCAAGAGTAAAATCCCATTCCCCTTGCACGTGCAGGGACTTCTTGAATGGTTCCTTGATCTAGGACTTCCTGAAGAACTGAGAGGAAGGAAGGCAGTTGTTCTCGAGGGGGTTGAGGAATGCCTTTGCGAGTAGATTTGGTCTCCCAACTCATGAAGTATCCCTGTTTTATTATAGACAGGAGCCAAAAGTCCTGGGTATCCTGATTCCAAACAGGTAGGGACAGGGAGAGATGCATGGAAAGTGGGGTGTTTGGATCCAGTGCCTGGTAGTTACAGCCTACCAGGTTTACCCTGAAAGGGCTGTTTGGTGGCAGGAGTAGAGGGAGCAGGTGTGGCTGAAGCCTGTTTCCTGGAGTCCTTCTTGCTTTTGGCTGGCACCTGTCTGGCAGGCCTTCTCACAAAGGAGGTTTTGGTAGGGTGGAATCGGAGAGACAAAATGCATCTTGGATCCTGTAGCTCCTTGTCCTTTGTTTGGAGGGCCCTAAACAGGTCAGCAGCTGCTGAACCTAATAAATCTTTATTGTCTAGGGGTGCGTCCAAGAGTTTAGACAATGTCATCAGAGAGAGTCTGCAACCTAAGCCAGGAGTAGCTCCTAATGACAGACTCTAAAGCAGCAGTCCTAGAGGAGGCAACTACTGCATCATAACTGCACTTAATAGAGTGCTTGGTCACTTGAGTGCAGGAGGAATTCAACAGGGTAGACATTTTAGTCTTGGCTGGGGAGTCAGGGAGGTCCCCTAGTTGTTTAGTCACATCAGCTAGCAGAGCCAAGGAATATTTGCCCATGTGGGTTTGGTAGTTAACTGCTCTAACTGCTAGGGTAGCAGAAGTGTAGACCTTTTTCCTTAGGTGTTCCATTAACCTGCTCTCCTTGTCAGACGGCAGGAGGGAGGTGGAAGGGAGTAGCTTAGCAGTTTTGCCTGTAGCCACAGCAATGACGGAAGGGTCTGCAGAGGGGGCCTTGTACAAGAATTTAGGATCCTCAGGGACCTTATAAAATTTGTCTGGGCGTTTGGGTGCAGGAGGTTGTGAATCAGGGTTTTTGGAGGCAACCAGGAATGTATATAAGAAAGCAGGGTGTACTGGAGGAACAGCAGATGGGTTGGGAGACTGCATCTGCAGTTCATAATACCCCTTCTGGGTGTCTGTAACCTGACCACTGTCCCACTTAATGAAGTCTTTCATTTGAGCAATGGTTTCCCCGAAGGTGATATCTTCTCCTGGGGAATCTGTGCCATTAGACTCCTCCTCTGGGGAAGTGTACCCCAGAGGGGAAGCAATTTGTTAAGTATAAGTGAGAGATTCATCCCCTGATGAATCCTCTTCTTCGGATGAAACATCTGGAGCAGGTTTACCTTTGGGGGTAGATGCAGTAGGGGCCTGAACCAGAGTAGGGGCCTGGCGTAGGGCTAAGAAAGTGTTCAAAAGGCCTTGGGTGAAGGCCTGCCAGTCAGGAAGTTGTTTGGTGGTGGCGAAGGAGCAAGATGTTTAGTTTTTTGCTTCTTCTTTTTATGGGACTCTGACATCGAGGTATCAGAGATCCAGTGAAGAGTGGGAGGGTTGGATATCGGACGGCACTCAACAATATTTATTTATTTATTTATTGACATTTGTTGACAGAGAAAGTCCACTGGGTCAGAGACCCATTTTCAGTGGAGGCCCGGGGAGAAATGCTTCAGAGACCCATTTTCAGTGGAGGCCCGGGGAGAAATCCTCCACAAAAAGTAAGATACAGAGAACAAAATACATTAAAACATGGGTGTTACAGAGAGCTTAAAAACATGAACAGGGTTAAATACAAAATTCAAGTACAAAACAGATACAAAATTCAAATAAAGCAATACAAAAATTCAAAATACAAAATAAATACAAAAATTCAGATACAGTAGTACAATAGTTCAAATATGAGTTCTATAAAGAAGAGTTTTACAATGGATAAAGGGAGGAGAGATTAGAAGAGTATGGTAAAGTGCTTAAGGTGGTTTGGGTGTAATTAAGCAGGAACAGATTGGATTGTTGAGATAATGGTCTTTTAGTGTTGTTTTAAAAGATATTAAAGAGTCTAGCTGAATGATGTGGGAAGGCAGGGCATTCCAAAGTTTAGCAATGCTGTGAGAGTATAAGCTCTGACTGGGTCTTGTGTTAGGTTTGGTAACACTTAATTGGTGCTTGTTGGCAGACCTTAGGTTACGTGTTGGGATGTATGCTTGTAGGATATGACGCAGTGCTAGGCAGTTGTTAGGACTGAATATTAGTTTGTGAGCAAGAGTTTGGTGTACTGTAGGTAGTAAGAGAATTCAAGCCATTTCAGTTCAGAGATGGCTTGGCACTGGTGTGAGTGGTTAGTTATCCCTGAGGCAAATTTAGCTATTTTATAGTAGCAGGATTGAAGTTTGTTGGCGAGAGATGTGTGGAGGCTAGTAAAAATGGGACTTCCATAGAGTGGGGAAGGGATAAGCAGAGTATTAGCAAGTTTTAGTTTAGATGAATTACCCATATAGTGTTTGTGATGGTAGAGTTTTCCTAGCTTAAAGTGAGTTTTTTTAATAGAATTAGGAATACAATGGATATAAAAAGTGTACACACCCGTTAAAATGCCAGATTTTTGTGATATTAAAAAATGATACCACAATAAATCACTTCAAAACTTTTCCCACCTTTAATGTGGTCTATAACCTGTACAATTCAATTGAAAAACATATCTGTTAGGGGAAAAAATAAAAAAACATACAATACGCTAGTTGCATAAGTGTACATACCCTTAAACTAATACTTTGTTGAAGCAACTTTTGATTTAATTACAGCATTCAGTCTTCTTGGGTACACACCTGCCATCAATTAAAGAGACTCTGATTAACCCCAAATAAAGTTCAGCTGTGCTAGATTGAATTTCCTGACATTTACTTAGTTGCCTGCTACAGCAAAAGCCATGGTTCACAGAGAGCTTACAAAGCATCAAAGGGATCTCATTGTTGAAAGGTATCAGTCAGGAGAAGGGTACATAAACATTTCCACACCATTGAATATACCATGGAACACAGTGAACACAGTCATCAGAAAGTGGAGAAAATATGGGACGACAGTGATGTTACAAAGAACTGGACGTCCCTCCACAATTGATGAAAAGACAAGACAAAAACTGGTCAGGGAGGCTGCCAAGACACCCACAGCAACACTGAAGGAGCTGCAGAAATTGCTGACAAGTACTAGTTGTGTTCTACATGTGACAACAATCTCCCATATTCTCCATATGTCTGGACTATGGGGTAGGGTTGCAAGATAGAAGCCTTTTCTTACACAGAAAAACATCCAGGCCTGGCTAAAATTTGCAAAACAATGCATCAAGTCTCCCAAATGCATGTGGGAAAATGTGTTATGGTCTGATGAGACCAAGGTTGAACTTTTTGGCCACAATTTCAAAAGGTACGTTTGGAGCAAAAACAGCACTTTGCATCACCAGAAGATGTGGTGAAGCATGGTGGTGGCAGTATCATGCTTTGTGGCTGATTTTCTTCAGCTGGAATTGGGGCTTTAGTCAAGCTGGAGGGAATTACAAACAGTTCCAAATACCATTCTCTTTTGACCCAAAACCTTCAGGCATCTGCTAGAAAGCTGAAGATGAAGAGGAATTTCACCTTTCAACATGCCAATGACCCCAAGCATATATCCAAATCAACAAAAGAATCGCTTCACCAGAAGAAAATTAAAGATTTGGAATGGCCCAGCCAGAGCCCAGACCTAGATCCAATAGAAAATCTCTGGTGTGACCTGAAGAGGGCTGTGCACAAGAGATGCTCTTGCAATCTGACAGATTTGGAGCACTTTTTCAAGGAAGAGTGGACAAATATTGCCAAGTCAAGATGTGCCATGCTGATAGACTCCTACCCAAAAGACTGAATGCTGTAATAAAATCAAAAGGTGCTTCAACAAAGTATTAGTTTAAGGGTGTGCAGACACAACAAAGTATTAGTTTAAGGGTGTGCACACTTATGCAACCAACGTACTGTACGTTTTTTATTTTTTATATTTTTTCCCCTAACAGGTTTGTTTTTCATTTGAACTGTACAGGTTATAGGTCAAATTAAAGGTGTGAAAAGTTTTGAAATTATTTATTGTGGTCTTATTTTTTTATATCTCAAAAACCTGGCATTTTAACAGGGGTGTGTTCACTTTTTATATCCACTGTATGCTGCTCAAAGATGAGCTTGTCATCAATAATTATGCCTAATAACTTTGCTGTCTTAACTATTTCAATTTTTGTGTTGTTCAGTGAAAAATCTTTGAAGTCTGAGATAGGTGGTTTTGTTGAGCAAATCAGGAGTTTGGATTTTTTTGGATTCAGTAATAATTGGGCATCATTTAGCCAAGTCTCAGTAGATGTAAGGGCTTTCTGAGCAATGTTTGGAGATCAAAGAGATTCGTGGAAGTGGAGATGATGGTTGAATCGTCGGCATATTGAATGAGTATGCTATGTTGGCAAGCTTTGTGAAGATCATTAGTGAATATACTGAATAGCAGTAGCCCCAGAATAGATCCTTGTGGAACTCCTGGGTTGTTGGGTAGGTATTCGGATTGTTTGTTTTGCCACCTAACAGACTGTTTTCTATTGTTTAGGTAGCTTGAGAACCACGTTAGGGAATTAGCAGGACAGCCTACATTTTCTAATTGTTGCAACAGTTTGGAGTGTGACACTGTGTCGAAAGCCTTGGATAGGTCTAATAAGATGACTGAGCTAAGTAGGCCTGCATCCAGGGCTTTATTCACAGTGTCAATAAAAGAGAGCAGAGCTGTAATGGTGCTGTGTGCAGGGCGGAATCCGTGTTGGGTATGTGCAAGGAGGTTATTGTCAGAGAGATGTTTTAGAACTTGGTTATGTATGCATTTTTCTAAAATTGTTGATACTGGAGAGAGTATTGAAATAGCATAATTGGAGAGATCATGGGTAATTCCACCTTTATGTAGTGTGAGTAATGATGGAAATTTTCCAGAGTTGGGGAACATAAGACTCTGGGATGGAGCGATTAATGAGTATACTGACTGGGTATGCTATAGCTTTGGCTGCGAGTTGCAGATATTCAGATGGGGAGACTGTCTGAAGAGACGGAGCAGGGTTTTCGTTTATTGTGAAGTTTGAGTACCAGAGAGGTGGACACTGGCTGCATGGAGAAAGGAGGAGTGGAAGTAGCAATAGGAGAAGTGTTGTGGGTGGTTGAAGTAGGAGAGCTAGGGTTGACCTGAGTGAGATTAAAAGGAGTTGGTGGTTTATGCCATTTGTGGTCAGTTTTAGGAGATGAATCTTTTAGTAGATTTATGGTGGTATTGATAAAGTGAGAGAGAAATTAATTAGCAATTTGTTGTGGGTCTTTGTCAGGATAAGGTGATGGGTTCTGTGAGATCCCATGATTAAGGAGGGAGGAAAATGATTTCCAGAACTTTTTTTGAGTTGTGTTTTTGGCCAGATAGTTGTGTAGAGAAATAGTTTTTCTTATTGTTAATTACTAGTTTTTTTGGCCTTTTTTCTGAGTTGCTTGCAAGTAATTTCATTTAATGGAGTCTTGTTTTTGTGCCATTCCTTCCATACTCGATCTCTAAAAAGGAGAGCTTGTTTAGTACATTTTGTTAGCCAAGGGGCATGATTATGTTTTATCTGTTTGATGAGAATAGGGGCTAAGCTATTAAGTGCATCAAGAAATAGTTTATTGAAATAATTTACAGCATCATCCAGTGGTAGTGTTTTTAGTGGAGTCCAATTGTGAACCTTTAGGGTATTTAAAAAAGTGTTTTGGTTGAGGTTGGTAAGGTTTCTGGATGTTCTATAGGAGTGGGCTCTGAAGATTTCAATTTGTGTTCTATGGGTAAAGACTGGGAGGTGGTCACTTAAGGGGTTTGGAAGGGTGCCACTATAGGAGTATTTATGAGGGTGAGTGACTAGGATCCAGTCTAAGGTTGATTCTGTTTGGGTAGCTTGAATATGATTCAGACTTGTAATAAGCTGTGTAAAACTGTGCAGATTGATACTGTTTGTAGGGGAGTTAGAGATTAAGTTTTGCCAAATGATGTTTGTGTCACCCAGAATGATAGCTTCATCCGAGATATCAGAGCTAACATCCTCACGAGCCACAATTTGCAAGAGCACACACGGCCCCTCGGATATGATGAGCCTAAGTTCCTCCTCAGCGACTGATTCAGATGCCTGCGATTCCCTCTGGGAAGTGCCCTCGGCTTCTTTAATGGCTTCCACCTGTGTACCTGCCAAAGGAAGTCCGAAGATTCTGGCTCGGACTCTGGGCCTTCATCGACCTTGAGAGGTACAGCTGGAAGGGAGGGTGCAGCATTCAGTTCAGAGCTAGACATTTTGGCCTTTTTTACTGGCGGCTCATCCGAGGGGCCCAACTTTGGATCCATCACTTTGGCCAAACACTTTAGACGTTGGTTCTCTAAATAAAGTTTTAAGGCAGCTAAGTGACTCCTGAGGGTTTTGGGAACAAAGGCCTGACAAATACTACAAGTAGTGGTCGTGTTCCTGGCCTAAGCAAAACAGGCAGAGTTCATTCGTATCTTTATGTGGAATTTGCCTTCCACACCTGCACTTGCCCTTTCTACCCGACATGAAAAACCCCACAGCAGTAGCAAAGGATAATCAAAAACCCCTACGGGGTACTTACCTGAAGTCAGATAAGATGAGCACTTCACACAGGATCACTTTTCCGAAGGAGCGACGACTGGTGCTGGCAGTCACACAAACCGCAGAAAAGTTATGAGGAAGGTGTGTGCTGACATCCATTTTGTACCAGATGTCTGTTTATGGCCGATGTCCACAGAGAGAGAAGTGGGATGTCACATGCACCCTAGCAGTAGCATCTATTTTTTTGTAAAATGGCCGGATGTATGAAGGTCACCGAGAGATGTTATGACTACAGCAGCATATGAATAGAAGGACATCTGAGTTTTTCTAAGACCATCTGACTTCTGGATGTACAGTAGCTCTATGAGTATTGGGTCAGAGGATGCCTTATATATAAAGTACAGGTCCTCTGGCAGGAGTCGGCAACAGTGCTTTGAAGTGGTCCCTTAGGACAGGTGTTTTAAAGCTCTGTATTCTCTTCGTGAAACCTCTGAAAACATTCTAGTTGTTTTAGGTGCTCTGCCAGATGCTAAGCTTGGCATTACACTTGATGACTGCCCTGATGAGGACTGCATAGAAGAGTAAAATATCTTTGGATCTAGATGCTATCCCTCTACTTATAATCCACACAATATGTACTTCCTTACCACGGTGCACACATGTTGGTGAAAAAACAGGTCACTGCCCAAATACATTTCTAAGTCCAAACTACTGGGTCAACTCTTGTGATAGTTTCCCAGGATACTCACTTTCCCAAAGGATATAATAATGCACTTTTTGGCATTTAGTTTTAGTCCATGACTCTTTCACCAGTTATTTGTTTGGGAAAGGCCTTTTTGCAGAATGGAGGCACCATTTGGGGATTTGATAACCACTCCTTAATTGCAATTTTCTGTAAACCTAGCCAGAGACCCTTGGTGTTTGCTTTTATTTTTAAGAAGTAGATGCAGATCAGGAGTGATCCCAGTGCACAGCCTAGCAAGACTCCACTGCTGATTGTACTTTTTGTGGAGACAGCATCCACTACCCCGATGTTGTCTGTCCTGTCAGAGAGCCAGCTGGCAACCCAACAGGTAGCACAGAGGTATGTTCATAGCTTGGTGAGCTTATCCACTATTCCTGAGTGGGGAGAGTTGTTTCAAAAGCTTTAGCCAAATCTAGATAGGTGATGTGTCGTCTTCTTCTTTTGGCTGTTCCTGTTAGGGGTCACCACAGTGGATCATCTGTTTCCATTTCTTCCTGTCCTCTGCATCTTGCTCTGTCACACCAACCACCTGCATGTGTTCTCTTACCACATCCACAAAGCTCATCTTAGGCCTTCCTCTTTTCTTCTTATATGGCAGCTCAATCCTTAGCATCCTTTTCCCAATATACCCAGCAACCCTCCTCAGCACGTCCAAACCAACAAAATCTTGCCTCTCTGGCTTTGTCTCCAAACCATCCAACCTGAGCTGACCCTCTAATATACTGATTCCTAATCCTGTCCATCCTCATCACACCCAATGCAAATCTTAACATCTTTAACTCTGTCACCTCCAGCTCTCACTCCTGCCTTTTTGTCAATGCTACCATCTCCAACCCATATAACATAGCTGGTCTCACTACCCTGTTGTATGCCTTCCCTTTCTTCTTCACCTCTCTTCCACAATCACCATTACTCTGAACTGTTGGTCTCAAGTATTTAAGCTCATCCACCTTCGCCACCTCTACTCCCTGCATCCTCACCATTCCTCTTTCCTCCCTCTCATTCACACACATATATTCTGTCTTAGTCCTGCTGACCTTCATTCCTCTTCTCTCTAGAGCATATTTCCACCTCTCCAGGGTCTCCTCAACTTGTTCCTTACTCTCACTACAGATTACAATGTCATCCGCAAACATCATAGTCCACTGGGACTCCTGTCTGATCTCATCTGTCAAACCTGTCCATCACCATTGCAAATAAGAAAGGGCTCAGAGCTGATCCTTCATGTAGTCCCATCTACACATTAAACGCATGTGTTACTCCTACCACAGACCTCACCACTGTCACACTACCCTCATACATATCCTGTACCAGTCTTACATAATTTTCTACCACTCCTGACTTCCTCATAGAATACCACAACTCCTCTCTAGGCACCCTGTCATATGCTTTCTGTAAGTCCACAAAGACACAATGCAACTCCTTCTGACCTTCTCTATACTTCTCCATCAACATTCTCAGAGCAAACATCACATCTGTAGTGCTCTTTCCTGGCATGAAACCATACTGCTGTTCATTAATCATCACCTCCCTTCTTAACCTAGCTTCCACTAATCTTTCCCATAACTTCATCCTGTGACTGATTGATTTTATCCCTCTATAGTTACTACAGCTCTGCACAGCACCCTTATTCTTAAAAATTGGTACCAAAACACTTCTCCACTCCTCAGGCATCCTCTCACTTTCCAAGATTTCATTAAACAATCTGGTTAAAAACTCCACTACCATCTCTCCTAAACACCTCCATGATTCCACAGGTATGTTATCTGGACTAACAGCCTTTCGATTCTTCATCCTCTTCATAGCTGTCCTTATTTCCTTCTTGCTAATCTGTGCACTTCCTGATTCACTATCCCTACATCATCCAACCTTCTCTCTCGCTCGCTCATTCTCTTCATTCATCAGCCCCCCCAAAATAATCTTTCCATCTGCTCAACACACACTCCTTGCTTGTGAATACATTTCCCTCATTGTCCTTTACCACCCTTACCTACTGCACATCTTTCCCAGCTCGGTCCCTTTGTCTAGCCAATTGGTAAAGGTCCTTTTCTTCCTCCTTAGTGTTTAACCTTTCATACAACTCTCCATACGGCTTATCCTTAGCCATTGCCACCTATCTCTTCAACATACGCCTCATCTCCTTATATTCCTGCCTACTTTTTTCACCTCTCTGACAATCCCACTTCTTCTTCTTCACCAGGCTCTCTGTATACTCTCCTGTACTTCCTTGTTCCACCACCAGGTCTCCTTGTCCTCCTACCTCTGTCCAGATATCACAACAAGCACCTTTCTAGTTGTCTCCCTTACTAGCTCTGCTGTATTTATCCAGCTATTCTGTAGCTCTTCATTGCCACCCAGTGCCTGTCTTAATTCTTCCCTGAACTCCACCTCACAATCACCATTTTCAGCTTCCATCATTTGATCATTGGCAATGCCCTCACACTCCTCCTCCTCTTCTTGATCATCAGTGTCATCCTACAGATGACCATCCTATGCTGCCTAACTACACTTTCTCCTGTCACCACTTTACAGTCTCCAATCCAATCTCCTTCAGATTGGCTCTCCTGCATAGGATATAAGCCACCTGTGTGCATCTTCCTCCACTATTGTATGTCACCCTACTGCTCCTCCCTCTTCTTAAAATATGCATTCACCACAGCCTTGTCCATTCGCTACCATCTGACTTTCTGCATTCCTCTCCATCAGTTTCTCATCCCCTGTGTTCCCTTCACCAACATGACCATTGAAATCTGCTCCAATCACCGCTCTCTCACCCTTGGGTATACTCACCAACACTTTCAACTCACTCCAAAATTTTTCCTTCTCATCCATCACACACACACAACTTGCAGAGCATATGCACTAACAACATCCATTATCACACCAATTTCCAGCTTCATAAACATCACTCTGACACTCTTTTCACCTCCAAAACACTCTTGGCAAACTGCTCCTTCAGGATAACCTCTACCCCATTTCTCCTCCCATAAACACTATGATAGAACAATTTGAACCTGCTTCCAATACACTTGGCCTTACTACACTTCCAAATGGTCTCCTGCATGCATAATATATCAACCGTCCTTCTCTCAAATCAGCTAGCTCTCTCCCTATACCAGTCATACTGCCAACATTCAAAGTTCCTACCCTCACTACCACAATAACCTTCCTCCTCTTTTCCTGCCTTTGGTCATGCCTCCCCGCTCTTCTTCTCCACGATAGGTGATGTGTAGTGTAGATCAATATGTGTGTATATACCTTTAAGAAGTTGTCCAAGGGCTTGCCCAAGTGTATAAATACTGAGCATGTGAGAGCCTGACTGCCATTTTGTAGTTAGCTGTTGAGATGTGAACATGTAAGTATGTAAGCTCTGGTTGTTAACTAGTTTGTTCATATTCAAAGATGCTGCTATCCATCCTGATGTATTTCTAGGTATTAAAGGATCTGAACGAAACCCCAAGCCTTCTTATTATTTGTATTAGAGATGAACGAGCAACATGTACTGTCTTACTTTCATCCACTACTTTGGTGACTTTTTCAAAGTAGTGGTTCACCAGATTGAAGTAAGTATGATCTACCTTTGATGAAGCCAAAGTAAGTGCTAAGCAATCAGTCTGCATATTATAAGAAGCCAAAACAAAAAATCCTATTCAAAAGTTCCCTCTGGCCACAAGGAGAACAAGACAATATAGACTGGGAGGAGAATCTGAGGCTACCTATTCAATTATCTAGATTTACCCTGAAGGTGACCAAGGTATTAATCTGCTTGACATCTAATGGAAATTTGTTCCAGAAGTGAGGAATACACTGAGATATGAATCTATCATGCCAACATGTCTTATTTATCTGTTGATGAATTCTTAATTCCTTTGACTGGATATCTGAGGTATAATTTGTTCTGCGAAGGAATAGGAGTTCAAAGTGGTTCAGATCTTTCGTGGGTTGAAAGACTAGACACAGGTAGTACAGTTGTGCAATTTGCACTTAAACATAATAGTAGCTGTTCGAATTCTTCACTGTTGCAGCAGCATTTAGTCATTATGGGTTGTTTCCCTGCCTAGGAAACAACTGGCTAGATTCACAAAGCTCTGGCTCCCTTCACACACCTTCACTTTGACTGTTGATTGGCTAGCCCCAATGAGAGAAATAATGAGTAAGAGTGAAGATTTCTTCAGGACGTTTTTGCCCATACAGAACGAGAGAAAGAGAGAGGAGCCAAGAAGGGAAATAGGCAGTCAGAGCAAATATGCCTTCAGGACTTTCTTGTCCACACAGAAAAAGAGAGACAGAGAACAGCCTGACAACCCTGAACCAAATCACCATAAATAAGAAGGAAAAATATACAGTAGAATCAAACAAAACTCTACTATCCATCACAACTACAAATACATACAAGAATAGGGGAATGGAGGGATGGTGTGGCTACTGAAGCAGTGAGGAACTCAAAAATCTACTGTTATGATCAGGAAACGGCCTTAGGTCAACTGGAACCCTAGGCAAATGGGCTCCATGGTGCCCCCCCCACCACTACCTACACAAAATAAATACTGGAAAAGCGCCCCTGCCAGAGCGGTGCCTTAGGCAGCCGCCTAGTTGGCCTATGCCTAAGGCCAGATATGGTTATGAGTAAGGACAACTTACACAATTGTACTATGTTCATTATTCCAAATACTACAATAGCCTTTAGGTTATTTGGGTTGATTACCAAAGCCTATCCAACCTGACAGGAGAAAAGATATGGATCCAGGGCCCCTGAAGAATGGCCCTAGCAAAGCTTGCCCTGGACACAGAAAAAGAAAACAGTTTGCAATGTTTTGTAAAATTGTGTATGGAAAACCCTTGTAGCTGCTTCCGGAATACTTCTAAAGTTCACCCCATTCCAGTATGTCGTTGAAGAAGACAAAGCAGAATGTGCCTTGATACTGAATGGAATGGTTTTGCTATACTGGGAATAATAAAATGCAATAGCTGAGAACAAACACCTGGAAACTGTTTAGACACAGGATGTCTCTTTTTCATCCTTTGATAAGAAATAAACAGCTGATCAACTTTTTTAGAGAATTTAGTTCTAAGATAGTACCTGAACTGCTTATGCACATCTAGAGTATGCAAACTCTTTTTTTCGCTGTTTTATTATGTTCTGGGTAGAACTTAAAAAGTTAAACAAAAACTGGAGAGGGAAAAATGAGGATGCTACCACCATACTCCAAAAGAAAATAAAAAATAAAAGCCTTCAACAAACCTCTATTACATATTGGCCACTTTTGCCTTCCAAGTTGTTAGGACTTCATCAGAATGAAAATCATACAAAAACACACTTTTAAAATGAATGCCTGCAGGAACATGACATAAATGGCCAATCCCAGAAAAAAGTTGTAAGCATACCCAGTTTGCATTAGCATGCATTTTCTGAAGGATATAAAGTCCAAAACTCAAATGTTTGTCACTACTTAGTGACTATAACCCTTAATCTTTTGCCAGAAAACCACAAAATTATGAGAAACAGACCATAAATATGATGCAAGAATATGGACATTTGAATGCTAAGTCTGGTACAAACACACACATGTACTAATCTGTCCGTTATCCTCCCTGTAGTTTGACTGTATTATCTACAAGTATCTATAAGTTGGTACCATCCAACTGTACAGCACAGACCGACAGACCACTGATAGAGAAAACCATCGACAAAACAACTGTGTCTGTAAACACTTCATAAAAAACAAGCTTAAACAAAGCATCTCCAACATGGCCAGTATGGCATTAAGAGCTCCTCAAAAGTTCAACAATAACACAATAAATATAAATGAATTGTCTGAAAATAATATGCCTCAAATTTAACCATTATAAAATTACACATTTATAGAGCTACAACTGCGGTGGTGGTGCTGCGGTAGCGTTGTTGCCTCACAGTATAAAGTTGTCCTGTTCGATTCTCAGCTAGAGCGTCTTCTGTGTGGAGACGTGCGTGAATGGGCGTACCTTCGTTGAAGGTTGTGCGTCAGAGCTGGCAACTCGGCATGTAAAAATCTACTGCCAATCATTAGCAGACCGGAGTTCCACTGTGGTGACCCCTAACCGGGAAAAGCCGAAAGACACAAACATAGAGCTACAAGTACCTCAGATGCCTCCTTGACCTAAACTTACCCATTACACATCATAGTGAATTCATAAATAATAAAATAATCACCCAATTAAAACCATGCTTTGCCAATCCAGATATCTCACCAACAAATCAAGGAAAGTTTTAGCATGGCTCAGTGGCATAGAGAGATTTTTATTTATTTATTTACTGATTGAATTAGCCCCACTAGGCTAGTAGTCTCTTTTCAGAGAAGACTCAAAGTGGTATTTATACTACTAAGGGAAGTCTGGCCAGGGGATCAGGGAACTTTTCCTACTCATCTTTGTGTTGATGAGTGGGACTGCTACTGCCGTGGGGCTTCCTGCTTCCTTTCCAGGCATGTAGGCAGCTCGGAGAAGCATGAGGCATACCGACATGGCATCAGAAACTGTTGCTGACAGTTTTGTTTCTTTTATTGTAAATAGTGTTACATTTGAGGGCAATAAGGCAAACGAGTCTTTGGTTGAAATGAAGAAAGCGATCAGACAGGAACGGATGGCGACTGACATGGAAGTGAAGTCAATGAGACTTCACATCAGCAAGGGGGTAAGAAGGAGTGTGCTGGAGTTATGTGGAAGGTAGCCAAGCCTTTCCATCTTGATAAAATGTTTAAGTGTTAGCACTCTAATAATGGAGTGAGCGAAAAGTGAAGGCAATTTCACTTTCACAGGATTTGGAACTCAGGATCCAGCAGGAACTTTTTGCTGGTGAGACTATGGACAGCAACAATGTTGCTGTTGTAACTTACCAGTCGGGAGGGTTACAGGATGATATTCTGCAGGATTTGCTAGGGGCAAGTGAGCCAGAGAGTAGTAAGGACATTTCCTGGGGGGATATAATGGACAAAATACAAAAAGAAGATTCAGAACTCATACATAAAGATGCTGTCAAGAAAAGTAAATAGTATGTGAATATGGTAAGGGAGAATGGAAGAAAAGAAGTAGAAGGAAAGCAGTCAGAGGTTAAGCAGAGAAGAAATTTCACTGTAAGGATCTACAGAAAAGGAGAGAGAGGATTTGAAAAATATGAGGTATAAAACAACATAATTTCTCCATTGGGAACTAAACCTACATAGGTAAGAGCTTTTATTAATATAAGTAAAGACACTTTTTGCAACATAATTTTTGAAAATGTAATGGAAAAATTTGGGGGGAATATGAAAAATTGCAAGACTGTGTTCCTTGGAACTTATATGCTGTTTAAAGCTTTTCACAGGGAAACCAAGAAAAATATGTATAAAATTTAGGACTGAAGTTGAAAAACAAGCTTTAAAAAGACATTTAAGTAATGTATGTAAAGAAATAATGGACATTTACAAGGTGTATGACAACAGAGGTCTATGGACTGGGGAATGGGACTGTGATGTTATCCTGAAAATAGAAAATGAAAAAAATTGTGCACATTCGAAGTATTATAAATGTTGAAGGTCAAAAAGGAGTTGTAAAATGCTGGGGTCAACTAAAAACTTTTTTTTTTGTGGAAAGATAGATTATTTGATTATGAACTGTGAAAAAAAAACGTTATATTTGTGGTGAAATAAGACATGATGCAAAAGAAATGTGAATTGAAGTGTTATAAATGTAATAAGGTTGGGCATATGTGGATGGATTATAAGTAAGGGAATGGTGAGGGACAAAAAGCGAGTATGTTTGAGCAAGAAGAGCAGGAACAAACATGAAACTGAAATAATTAATCAAGAACAACAGGGGCAGCAGCAAGGAGAAGAGGTCATAAAGGTAAGAATAAAAAGACAGAACTGAACACAGAAAAATATTCTGATATTAGTGATGAAGAAGACGTTAGCTGAAAAATAGGTAAAGGCAAAAAAGAACTCAATCGGTAAAAGGGTAAGGAAGAGAAAAAGAAAATTCATAGGGCTAAACATGAAAGAAAAAATAAAGGAAAGGGGGAAGGGCTAATAATAAGAAGTTATGTACTCGCCATAACGTTCCATCTGAGTAGGTATCTTCATTTGTCTGCAACCTTTGGGATACGGATCCGATCTCGGATCCGAGCCGGCAACTTCTATCACAGCATAGATCCGAGCTCCTAGCTCCTCCCTTTACCCATAATCCCCTGCCAACCCTGACTGACTTCAGATCAAGTTTGCCCCATAGCACAGCTAATACTGTGTCCCAGAGGGAACTAATCTAAAGAACCCCAAGTAGGATCATATTGGTCAGGGGGAAGGAGGGGGGATGGTTGCAGACAAATGAAGATACCTACTCAGATGGAACGTTATGGTGAGTACATAACTTCTTAATCTGAAGTAGGAACTTCATTTGTCAGCAACCTTTGGGACAGAGTCCCCAGCTACCTAAATCTTGGGTGGCCTTCATGGAAGAATATTCCGGAGCACTGCACAGCCAAAAGACGCCCTACCTCGGGAGACAATATCTACTTTGTAGTGGCTGATAAAGGTATGAGATGAAGCCCAAGTGGCTGCGGAACAAATGCCATCCAGAGAAACCCTAGCCTTGAAAGCAGCCGATGTAGCAATGGCTCTAGTAGAATGAGCACGGACTCCCTGAGGTGCAGGCCTTCCTGAGCTCTGATATGCTAAGAGAATACAACTAGATATCCATCGGGAGAGGGTAACTTTAGAAACCGACTTGCTGAAGTTGTTTTTGGCAAAGGAGACAAACAACTGATCGGATTGCCTATAACCAGTAGTTCGATGAATATAAAAACGTAGTTGTCTGTGCACATCTAAAGAGTGCAGCTTATACTCTCCTTTGTTTTGATAGTTGGGGAAGAATACTGGAAGATTAATAGATTGATTAATGTTAGCTTCTGAAGATACTTTAGGTAGAAAAGACGGATTGATCCTGAGGTGAACTCTGTCTGGGTGGAAGACCAAATACGGTGGTTTGACACAGAGAGCCTGGAGTTCCGAAACCCTCTTGGCTGAAGTTATGGCCACCAAAAAGGCCGTTTTCCAAGAGAGGTATTTAAGATCAACAGTGGCCGCCGGCTCGAAAGGGGGGCTAGTCAAGGCCTGTAAAACTAGGGATAAATCCCATGGAGGTACCACCTCTTTGACCGGGGGCCTGAGGAGGAAGGTACCCTTAAGGAAGGTCTTACACAGTTTGGAAGTAATAAGCGGGCCTGACTCCTGCCCTACATGATAGTGTGAAATTACTGCAAGTTGCACCTTGACCGTGGAAGAACTAGCCCCCTGGTGAAAGAGAGAAGTTACAAAATCTAGAACCGACGCTATCGGCGCCATAAAGGGATCTAAATGACGGTGCTCTGCCCAAATGGAAAAACGTTTCCATTTACTCCGATAGACCCTTCTGGTGGAAGGCTTGTGAGCTGCTACTAGAATGGCTTTGACTGGTGATGAGATCCCGGGAGTCCTTATCAGGAGTGGAACTGGAGCAACCAAGCCGTCAGCTTTAGGTTGGCCAGGTTCGGAGTCGGGAGACCCAGGGGGTGTGAAATGAGATCCGGGAGGGGATCCAGAATCCAGGGCGGATGAATCAGGTGAGACCATAGGTAAGGGAACCACGTCTGACGAGGCCAGAATGGGGCAATGAGGATCATCTTGCTCCCCAACTGACTGGCTTTCTGCAATAGTTTTAACATCAGGGGCAGAGGCGGGTAAGCATAAAGCAGACCGGGAGGCCAAGCATGAACTAGAGAGTCTCTCGGGGACTCCCCCAGAGGGGGGATCAGAGCGAAGTAATCGTTGCATTTGGTATTTGAGGGAGAGGCAAAAAGATCGCAACAAGGTCGCCCCCATCGGGCAAATACTTGCTCTGCCACTAGAGGATTGAGAGACCACTCGTAAGGAGTCAGGATAGTACGACTGAGCATGTCCGCTAAAATGATGGACCGTCCCGGAATGTGCGTTGCGATGAGAAAGCAGTTGGTGGATATCGCCCATTCCCACACTCTCATGGCCTCGCGGCAGAGAGGGTAAGACCTGGTTCCCCCCTGTTTGTTGATGTACCAGATGACTGACATGTTGTCCGTCTGTACCGCAATCGTCCCACTGGAAGAGGGTTGTGAAGTGCTTGCAACGTCAAAAGCACCACCCTCATCTCCAGGATGTTGATATGCAATCAGGTCTCTATGTCGTTCCACGTGCCTTGGACTGTTCTGCCCGAATAGTGGCCCCCCACCCCAGGAGAGAAGCATCCGTGGTCACTGTGGCGACTGGCGGAGGCAGCGAGAAGGGGCATCCCGTGCGGAGATTGGAGGACTGGAGCCACCACACGAGTGACCTTTTGCAAACCCTGCTTAAGGGAATGGGATAAGACAGGGGATTGCGATATAGGGACCATTGTACCTGGAGGGTCCACTGTATGACCCTCATATTCAGCCGGGCCAATGGCAGCAGCGGAATTGCTGCCGCCATGGACCCTAGAGCCCTCAGGACCAATTCCGCCGAAGGAGCTTGAAGTTGAAGGATGGCCTGCATGTGCAACCTCAGGTTCTGAAGCCGATCTTGAGTCAAGAAAGCAAGCATCAGTCTGGAGTCCAACCTCGCCCCTATGAAATTCAATACTTGTGTAGGAGCCAGGGAAGATATGGCCATGTTGATGGTCAACCCTAAGAGTGGAGCCAGATTTAGGAAATAATCCCTGCATGAGCAAAGAAGATGCCTTGTTGGGGCGGTAAGGAGCCAGTCGTCCAGGTACGGAAAGACCTGAATTCCCTGGAGTCTCAGGTGCGCCGCTATCGCTGCCAAGACCTTGGTGAACACCCTGGGGGCTGAGGTGAGACCGAAGGGAAGGGCCCTGAACTGGAAATGGCTGGCTCTCAGCCGGAAGCGGAGAAACCTCCTGGAGCGTCTGTCTACGAGAATATGATAGTACGCATCCTTGAGGTCTATTGAGCACATCCAGTCGTTCTCCCGCAGTAGTGGGAGAATAGATTGCAATGTGACCATCCGGAACTTTACTTTTGGTACTGCCAGGTTCAAGAGAGAGAGGTCCAGGATGGGCCTCGTGTCCCCCGTCTTTTTTGGCACCAGAAAGAACCTGGAGTAAAACCCTGATCCGAGCTGATCTGGGGGGACGGGCTGGATGGCTCTTTTTTGTAAGAGCTGCTGAATTTCTGTAGCAGCCGCCTCCCTCTGATTGGGTGGTACATCGGGGAGGCTTCTGATTCTGGGGGTTACAAGAAAGGGAATTTGGTAGCCTCTGGATATAACACGAAGCACCCAGCGATCCGTTGTTATGGACTCCCACATTGCTAGGTGCCTCTAAAAAAGTCCCCCGACTGCCTCCAGAGTGGAGCAGCCTAGTAACCCCTCAGGGGTTCTGTGTGGGCCTCTCAGAGAAGGGTTCTCTGGACCCAAAATTCCTGGGACCCCTTCTGCCTCTAGGGCGGTGTCCTCCCTGTCCACCTCTGCCACGAGAGGACTGGTTGTCCGGAGCAGACTGGGATTGATGCGATTTCCAGAACCACATCTTCTTCTGACCCTTTTGGTTCTTAGCAAAGGACCTCTGGGGAGCAGAGAAGCGGACTCCGACGGCAGACAACGTCTTCCCATCGTTCTCACTCTGGACAAGGGTGTCGCGAATGGTTTTGCCAAACAATGCAGAACCATCAAAAGGGGCATTCGCAAATGATGCCTTAAAGGGTTCCGACAAGTCACAATGTCGGAGCCAGGCTTGCCTCCTCATGACCAGCCTGACTCTGCCTGCTCTAGCGGCTCCCTCAGTGGCGTGAGACAAAAGCCGCATAGAGGTGTTGGAAATAGAACGTAGGGTGGACATTCGGGAAGAGTACAGTTGCTTGTCCCCTTCAGACATGGACCCTGGGGGGGAAGCAGCGTATTCTTTAATTAGATCGCGCTGCATCCGAATGACGTGTGCCATATAGTTCAGGGCCCTCATGGAGAAGGTCGCTGAACTGAAGGCCCGCTTCCCAAGGCGGTCCATCGCGCGAGACTCCTTGCTTGGCGGATGAACCGTGGGGCTCTCCTGAGCCAACTCTCTCTTGGTGGCTGCCGCCACCAACATGGCATCCACAGGGGGACCTCTGCTCCAATGGGTTCTCTCTGACGGGGGGCTCAAGATTTTGTCCGGGCACTTGGGAACAGGCTCTACAGTGTCCGGCTCCCTCCAAGCCCTAGTGGCTATAAGATCCACCAAGGGGTCGGGGGGAGGGGACACCCAAGAGGTAGATGGCCCTGCCTCGAACGCCTCTAGGAATATGGACTTGTCGGAGGAAGCCTTGGGGGCAGACCACCCCCCCCCCTGATTCTGAGCATTGCCATGATGTCTCCAAAGGAGACATCCTTGGGGGGTGACCTTTGGGAGCCTTCCCCTTCATCCAAGTCCGTATCTTCAGTGAGGGACTCAGGGGAGTCCACATGCCTCCTTTTGCACTTCGACTTGCGAGGAACCTCCTCGGGGGGGCTGTCCGAGGAGTCCTCACCAGCAATATCCTGTTCCAATGGAACACCTAGAGGCGCTGAAGCAGGCTGCCCCGAAGGCTGGGTGAGAGGAGCCAGGACCGGCTGAGAGGGAGTGCAGGGGGGAGCCGAAGCCAGGACCGGAGGCCTGGATGCACTCAACAGTACCCTCTCCACCACCGTGAAAGCCGAGGGGGAGCCGCTCTCTGACGGATCCGAGATCCGACTCCCACTCGGATCCGAGGCGGGGATCGGACCCGGAGCCAAGACTATCGGATCCGAAGGACCCGCACGCTCCGACCGGGACGGGGCCGAAAGCATACCGAGTCCCTTGGATCCGAAGCTCGGCCCATGGCTCCGAGAGGTCAGATCCGACAAACTCGAGGGAATCGTCGAAGCCGAAGTGCCTAGCACTGTCGGCTCCGACCCACCCCCTGATCCAACGCGGCTCGGCTCCGACAGCTCCGAACCCGGAAGGCGGGTCAGAGAAGGAGCGATAGGAGCAGAAAAGGGGGTTGAGCTCCCCCCCCGGAGGGCGGGGGGGGGAGGCAAGAGCACTCCCATCTGCATCTGGGCCTGGATGAACCTCCTCATCATCCGGTCCATGTCAGCATCCGACATACTGAAGGTGGACCTCGAGGAGGCCACCGAGGCAGGCCTGGAGTGCCGCCTCACTGACCTCGACGGGGACCGGGTCACCTCCTCCTCAGGTCCCGGTGAGAAGCAAGGGGATCGGATCTGAGGAGGAGGCGAACCAGAAACCCTGGAGGGAGACGCCCGTTTGGCAGGCTGGGCCGAGGAGGAGTCTTCGGCCCGCCACTTAAGGTGCTTCTCCCTCCGCTTCTCTTTCCTGGCCTCCCTCACCTCCGAAGCCACAGTGGGAGGTTGAGTCCTGGTCAGAGGGAGGGGGGCAGGAGTGGCCACTACCGATGACTGGGTAGCGGTCACAGAAGTACCGGAGGCCGGAGCCAGGTCTGGGGGCAGAAGGCCCGCCAGAACCAGCTTCGACCTCCGATCCTTAAGTGCCCTGGGGTTGAACGCAGCGTAAATCGTGCAACCCGAGGAGAGGTGATCAACCCCAAGGCACCTAACGCACCGAGTGTGGCCATCAGCCAGTGAAAGCTTGTGACCACACTCGGTGCATTTCGAAAAAATGGCTTTAGGGGCCTCCGACATCACTGAAAGGAAACACACTCACTAGGCCCCTACACACTACACACATGCACACTGCGACCAGCGAGGGCAGGGAGGAGAAATAAAAATAAAAATTAAGCTAATTTAAGTTAAAAAGAGAGAAATTAGCGTTAAGGGAAACCTAAACACACACACAGACACTCGCTCAAAAGGAATACAAGAAAAAAGTGAAAAACTTCTTTTCTCACAGAATCTGACCAAGAGCTCTGGAATCTAGCTGTTGCTTGAAGAGCGGCAAACTAGATCTGAGGTCAGTCAGGGTTGGCAGGGGATTATGGGTAAAGGGAGGAGCTAGGAGCTCGGATCTATGCTGTGATAGAAGTTGCCGGCTCGGATCCGAGATCAGATCCGTATCCCAAAGGTTGCTGACAAATGAAGTTCCTACTTCAGATTACTAATTTAATAGGAGTCTTTGTAAAAGGAAAACAAAGATAATTACAGAACATTAGCTATAAATGTAAATAGTTTAAAAAAGTCCAGTTAGAGTGTTAGCCATTACAGAATGGTGTAAAGAATTAGATATGGACATAATAACATTGGAAGACATTAGATTATTAGCAAAAAATAAGTTAAACACAGAATTGTTATGGGGAAGTGATATTGTTTGGATTTTAGGTCAAAATATTTGTTCAGGAATAGGAGTTCTGACTAAGACGACAGTCAAAATTCTGGACATAAAGTTAGCAATAATGGGAAGGATAACTATCACAGATATAAGATGGAAAGAGAAGATATATAAAATAATTGCATTATATGCAAATGTTACAAACAAAGAAAGGAAAATCATGTCTAATCAAATTCTGAACTATGCAGCTATAAATATGGAAATTATTATAGCAAGGGACTTTAATTGTGGTTTAAGAAAAAAACAGGAAAAAAAGAGGTGATGTCAAAAAGGTGATGGAAATTAGGAGATGTGGTAAATTGAGTATTTGGAATAATAGTGATTGGAAAGATAATATGGGAATATATTGAAAAGAGATTATTTTCTAATATCTGAAGCATTGTGGACTACGAAAGAAGGGACAGTAAAAACAGGTTTCTCACATCACACAGCTATTTGGATAGAGATAAAAGACAAATAAGATGGTATTAAGATAGGAAAATGTTTATAAAAGTTAAATGAGAAAGAATGGGAAGGAAAAGGGGAAACAAAATGGTTAGAATTATGGGAGGATCAGATTAACATAGGACTATTTTACAAAGACTGGTCTGAATGGTGGATGTTTTTATGAAAAAAATAAAAAAATGTTATATAGTCTGTCAAAGAAATAAGAGAAAAGAAGTGAAGAAAAGGTATCACAACATAAGCAAAGAAGCATTCAGTAATTTAGAAAAAAATATTTCATTAATGAAAAATAAATTTATGGGATACATCAAGAAAGAAATAAGAATTTATTATTAAATGCCGAAGGATGATTATTTAAACAAATATATTTTCTTCCGGGAATGAAAGAAAGAAGTTGCACTATATTTAAGTAAAGTAATAAAAAGAAGACAGTATAATGAAGGAATTGAAAGATGAAAAGGGAATGATACAGAAAGATCAAAGAAATGTAATGAAGATAGTAGTGGATTATGTGCTAGAATTGTTTGAAGGTAAGGGAAAGAAAGGAAAAGTATTACAGGAAGTTAAAACATCTTCAAATGAAGATGTGGATTAGGAAAAGATAACAGTATTAGAGGAATTAGATGATTGGGCCAAGTAAATGTAGAAACAACAGAAGGACCTGATGGAACAAAATACCAAATGTATAAAAATGTATAAAAAATATGAGAATAGAACAAAGGAAATACTTTATAGTAGTGTTAAATGAATGGCTGAATGTGGGTTTCAAATATAAGGAACTATGTAGTGGGATATTTAAATTTATAAGGAAAAAAGTGAAAGAAATGGAATTGGAGGCCTATAGTATTGAATAATATGGACTATACATTTTTTTATGAAAATTACACAAAAAGAATAGAAGCAAACTTTGTGTTATACAAGATACAATACAGAGTGTTAAACTGCTAATATCTTAAATAGACACAAAAAACTACAAATTATGTAGGAGACAAGTAAAGCTTTTGACATTATATAACATTGAATTTTATGGGACATATTTAAATCTTACAATATGAGTGGCAAAATAAAGCATGCGTGTATGACTTTGTACGAATATAGCAAAGTAAAGGTATTATTTAATGGTTGCTTAAATTAGGAAATAAACATTAAAAGAGGAATAAGTCAAGTATGCCCTTTGAGTCACGTTATATTTGCATTAGTAATGAAAAGTAGTAACAAGTTATATTAATCAAGTTATATGACAAAGGAATTGAGATACCTATAATGTTATCATATGCTGATATATTAATCATTAGACATATGAGTGGGATGGAAGAAGTGATAGATCATCTAAATAAATGTTTACAAATAATTGATATGAGTCTAAATAGAGAGAAAAGTAAAGGCTTTGGGTATGATGGAAAAATAAAATAAACTCATTTCAATATGCAAGAAACAGAAGTATTAGAAATTAGATTTGGGAATCAAGATATTGTAGATTTACAATTAGGGATGCCGTCTTTCTATGTGGTGAGAACTAGACCAAAGCCACACACCATTGCATTTCCTACAACTTTGCCTCTCTCCACCCACTATCTAGCCATTTTATGATGTAAGTGCTTATGTCATCTCGAGGTGGAATGCCTTACTTTACCTTTTTTCTCTTGTTTAAACAAGTTCTGGTTTTACATGCATCACGTTAGCAATGCATCTGGCATTTTATTTGTGCAGATACACAGAATATCGGACTTTGTATAGTGCTTTCCAGACTATTGGACCAACATTATGATTTCTGGATAGTCCGGAAAAATACTGGAGAGGTAGCAACACTATTTGCAATGGAAGAAAGTAACAGGAGAAGTTAAATGCATGTGTGATTACTGGAAAATATTCAGACTTTCATTTATGAAAAAAGTATATCTCTTGAATTCAGTGGAATTAGAACAATTAGTTTATTTAACTAGTGCATTTAATACGCCGGTAACATATGAAAAGGAAATTATTATTATGTTCTCTTTTACATGTGGATCCAGACTGAACCCTGTGATGACAGGAATATTGTATGTAGGAAAAGAAGAAGGGGGGGGGGGTTGGGGTTAATAAATCCTATTATATATGTGGAGTCTCCTAACTTGTGTAAAGTGCTTAAGTGGATAAGAGAAAAAAATAAGAATTTAATAATTAAAATATTACAAGGTAAATATAAATAAGAATGGAGTATGATGACAAATCACAAAAAGAAAGTTTATAAATCTGATGAGATGAAGGCTTAACAGGAAAAAAAATCATAATATGGAAAATAAATATGGAAGAACTGGAAAAATGACAGGAAAACCTTGTACCGGGGAAACGTCTCTCTGTACATCTGTGGAAAGAATTAGAACAAGTTAAAATCAAAGCTATAAAAGCTAAAATGAAAGCTGCGAAATATGTTTGAATATCAGGATGTTTTGTGGAGGCATGCTATAAAGAAATTGCCACTGAAAACTAACATGCCTTACAAAGAAAGAAAAAAAAAAGATGTGAAAGAGTATGCAATAATTGTGGATAAGAGAAAACTGCAGAAAGTACAGTTGTGTACACTTACCATAAATGTAGATGTTCGAGTATATTACTGTTGCAGTCATTACTTGTGGGGTTTATCCCTGCTGTGGTAGCCCTTGGCCGGCCCGAATACCAGAGTCAATGTTTTTTTGCATCGGCTGCAGTCACCTATAGTCTGATGTCAGGTCATCAGTGCTATAAAGCACGGCAGCAGACGTCATTATATCAGTTTTTGTTGCCCTAACCCATCAGAAGCACAAGGAAATAAGGAAAAGTGATCCTGGTGGCCAAAAGCCACCGTAGGAAGCCTATGTCCCCCTAGGGGAAGATGCTATATGGGGGATGGAGGGAGGGAAACAAGGAGTGCAACAGTGAATACACTCTGACATCTACATTTATGGTAAGTGTACACAACTGTACTATGTTCTTCGTGTTTCACTGTTGCAGTCATCACCTGTGGGAGGATTCCCAAAGCTGAGGAGAGGGGTGGAAGGAAAGGTTAGAGTCCTAGGCATGAGTCAGCAGGCCCTGCAGAAATGCAGAGGAAAACCCTGCCCTAGACTTAGAAAAAAGAGGTAGGTGGTAATGCTTTGTAAAGGTATGGACAATGGTCCAGGTGGCAGTTTCCAAGATGTCCCTGGTGGGGACTCCTATGAGGAAGGCTTTGGAAGTGGAGGCTGCTCTAGTGGAATGGGTATGGATAGACTTGGGGAGGGGTTCCCAAGTAGTCTGTAGCAAAAATGGATATAGTGTGATATCCATTTGGAAATGGTTTGTTTGGAAATGGGTTTCCCCTCTGCCCCAGGGGCAAAGCTGACAAACAGTTGGTCTGTTTTTCTGAAAGATTTAGTACGGTCCAGATAGTATCTGAGTTGTCTGTGCAGATCTAGCGAGTGTAGAATTCTTTCCCCCTTGTTTTAGGGGTTGGGAAAGAAGGTGGGTAGGTGTATAGCCTGGTTGAGGATCACATCAGAGACCACCTTGGGCATAAAGGAGGGGTTAGTCCTCAGGAGGACCCTGTCTGCATGGAAAATGATGAAAGGCTCAACAGCCATGAGAGCCTCTAGCTCTGATACCCTTCTGGCTGAGGTGATTGCTAGAAGGAAGGCAGTCTTCCAGGAGAGGTATTTCAATTCTGTAGAAGCAGCAGGTTCGAAAGGAGGTAAGGTTAGTTTTTCTAGAACATAATTCAGGTCCCAGGGTGGTGTGGGAGGCCTTCTGGGAGGTCTGATATTAGAAGACCCTCTGAGGAATTGCTTAATCAATGGATGAGAGAAGAGGGGTGGGTCTGAATCGAAATGGGCAGAAATGGCTGAGGCATGGACTTTAATAGAGGAGAAAGAGAGGCCACTATTGAGCAAATTGGCTAGGTAATCCAAGATAAGAGGGATGGAAGGATGGGAGGTACTGGCCCCTTTGGACTGGCTCCAGGAGCAGAATCTTTTCCATTTTCCTGCGTATGATTTTCTGGTGCTGGGCCTTCTGGCCTCTGTTATGATGTCTAGGACCTGTTTGCTTAACGGGGACACCTTGTTAGCTTTTAATGTATAAGCCATGCTGAAAGATTGAGAGTCTGTAAGTCTGGGTGCAGTATCTTCCAACTCCCCTGGGTCAAGAGGTCTGAGATCAGGGGAAGCTGCTTTGGGGCTGTAAGGTCAGGCTGTGCAGTAAGGGGTACAAATGCTGTCTGGGTGAATCTGAAGCAATGAGTATGGCCTTTGGTCTCTCCTCCCTTATTTTGATCAGTACCTTGGGAATAAGGGGCAAAGGAGGGAAATTGTACACAAAGAGGGAGTTCCAGGGGAAGGTCAAGGCATCCACCTTCCATGCTAGGAGGTGATACTCCCTGGTACAGAACTTTTGCAGCTGGTGGTTGATGTGCGAGGCAAAGAGATCCACTTCCGGAGTCCCCCACTCCTGAGTGATTTGCAGAAAGATTTCCTTATGGAGCTGCCATTCGTGGGGGTCCAGTAAGTTTCTGCTTAGGTGGTCTTCCAGGGTGTTGTTGATCCCTGGTAGGTATTGGGCAATTAGGTGTAGACCCATGGAGGTGGCTGTAAGTCAGAGGCTCATGGCTAATCTTCACAGGGAGTAAGGCTGCCCCCCCCCCCCCCATTTGTTGATATACCACATTACTGTGGTGTTGTCTGTTTTTATAAGAAGAACCCCTGGCCTGAGATGGGGTTTGAAAGATGTCAGAGCCTTTTGTACTGCCATCATTTCTTTCTGATTGATGTACAAGTGAAGTTGCTGGGCATCCCAAAGACCTTGGCTGCACCTGCCTGCTAAGTGAGCACCCCAAGCAATGTCTGAGGCGTCGGTGGTGATGGTCTGGCTGGTAGGGCAGAGGATGAAGGGAAGATTCTTGTTCCTAGTACAGGCCTCTGCCCACCAGAGAAACTCAGCCCTTATACATGGGATCAGAGGGAGAGAATTCTCTAGGGACCGAGTGTGCTGGCACCAAAGGTTCTTTAGATACCACTGAAGTTTTCTCATGTGAAGCTTGGCCAGAGGAATGAGAAGGATGCAAGATGCCATGTATCCCAGGGCTTGCAGGAACTTCCTTGCGGTAAGGTGACTTCTGAAAACCAGCTGGTTAAAGTAGAAAGGCAAGAACTCTGCTTTTCTGGGGTAGGAAGGCCATTTGGGATGCTATGTCTAGCAGATCTCCCAAGAAATGATCTTCCTGGTAGGGTTTTGCTTTAATTTCTTCTCATTGATGGTGAACGCTAGGGAAGTTGAGTGATTTGACAAAGAGAAGGTCTTGGAGCAGCTTTTCTCTGCACTTTCCTGAATGACACAGTCATCCAGGTAGGGGTAAATCTGTATATTTCTTTGTCTGCAAAATGGTATGGCCAGGGCCAAGCATTTGGTGAATACTCTGGGTGCAGTAGATAAAACAAAGGGCAGCACAGAGAAATTAAAGTGTTGTGAACCTGCTCTGAAGCGCAGGACTTTCCTGCACGAGTCCCTGATGGGGATGTGGAGGCTGGCATCTTTTACGTCTAGGGTCACTAGCCAGGCATTCTTTGTTAGCATAGGCAGCAGCTGCTGCAAAGTTAGCATTTTGAATCTGGGGACCACCAGGGAGGTGTTCAGAATGACGAGATCCAGGATGGGGTGCCAAGTGCCCTCTTTTCTGGGAACAAGGAATAGTCTGGAATAAAATCCTTTGCCTGTTTGATCTGAGGGGACAGCTTCTACTGCCCCCTGTGATATGAGAGTTTGTATAACTTCCATGATAATACATTCCATGGCCTGATCTGCAAGGTCATGGAACATATTATCATGGAACTTATAAACAAAGACACTGGCAACCTTCAAACACTGGACCCCACCCAGTTTGGGTTTGTGAAGGCCCGATCTTGTCTACTGAATCTGACTGACTTTTTTTAATCTGTCTCCAGAGCTGTGAACGAGGGTAAGGCGGTCCACACAGCCTATTTGGACCTCGCCAAGGCCTTCGACACCATCCCCTACTCTGGAATCATAGATAAACTTACTAAGCTGGGCATTAATCCCTACGTCACTCGATGGGTTGCCAACTTGCTTACTGACAGAACCCACACTGTAGAAGTAGCTGACTCCAAATCCAGCTCAAGACAAGTGACAAGCGAAGTACCTCAGGGTTCAGTCCTGGGACCGCTCTTGTTTGGCATCTGCTTCTCTGAAGTACAGGCCAACAGGGATTTTGGATAACAAAGTTCGCAGATGACTGAAAACTGGGAGCCATTATTGAATCCCCAAATGATGTCGATATTCTACAAAAGGGCCTTACAGAAACAGATGCTTGGTGCCAGAGCCATAGGCTGAAGCTCAATGCCAAGAAATGTATAGTTATCTCCTTTGGGGAAAAACATGTGCCCATGAATTACCACATTGGTGGCAGTACACTAAACACCGAAAGTGTGATAAGAGACTTAGGGACACAGGTGGACAGTGGTCTCACCTTCGGTAACCACACTGCCACAACAGTCAGGAAATCCTTCTATGTGGCACACCTCATCACTAAGGGCTTTTCATCCAGAAAAAAGGAGGTCATTGTCCCACTGTACTTATCCCTCAATAGACCCATTATAGAATACAACACCCCCGTTTGGTATGTACCTCTCAAGACATCTGCAACAACTGGAAAGGCCCTAGAAATACCTCACTAAAAGAATCACAGGCCTAAAGCAGATGCCCTGTGCTGACCGTCTAAAAAATCCAGCTATACTCTGACGCATATCGTCTACTCAGAGGCGATCTCGGCTTAACATACAAGGCCATGTCAAACCCAGAGCTATTGGGACATGCTACACTTAAAGAAATCCCAATCCCTCAGAGCCATATGCTCCAGGGATCTAAACCTTGTCATCACAATGAACAAAACATGCTGGAGAGATAGGTTCCTGACCCAGAGACTTCCCAGACTCTGGAATAGACTGCCCATACATGTCAAGCAGAGTCCCTCTTTGGCCCTCTTCAAAAGGAACCTTGATTGGATGGGAGATAGGAAATTCACCCTGGGAATTATGTCAGTCGCCCTGCTAGACAGGAGTCCAGAGAAGTAAATATTGTGGGAAGAAACAGCCAGGGAATTGTTATGGCTAGGCTTGTATAGGCGCTAGGGCCGATAGCCTAGTACCAACCTATGAACCTGTTTCAATGGCTCTGTTCACTGATTTGGAGGTAAGTCCAGGTAACCTCTTGGAATTGAGAGTTTGCTGAAAGGGAATTTGGATCCCTGAAAAATGATCTTTAAGAACCACTGGTTCGTTGTTACAGAAAGCCAATTGTCTTTAAAGAGGGAGATCCTTCCTCCTAGTTTCTGATGAGTGAAGGGAGGGCAGAGGGGGGAGGGCTAGTCATTATAAGTGTTTGCCATAGAAGGTTGGCTTAGAACTCCCTGCCTTAGAGATGGAAGTGGTCCACTGTTTGCTTCTCTGCTGGCCCTGGGATAGGGGCCTGGATGGTCTGTCCCTGCGGGGCTTACCATGGCCCTGTCTGCTAGGTGCAGGGAACACCCAGTGCTTAGAGGGAAAGTTCCTGCTGAACCTGGGAGGTTGTACCTGAAAGAAATCTTTTACTGTTTGCATAGATTTTGCTTTGTCTTCCATCTTTTTAAGCACCTCTTCTGTTTTTCCCCAAACAGGTGTTCCTTATCTAGGGGTGCATCAATAAGTTTAGTCTTGACGTGATCAGGGAGAGGTTGTTCCTTCAGCCATGCATGTCTCCTAATAAGAGATCCTGTCACTGCTGCCCTGCTAGAGGCTTCTAGGGCATCATATCCACATTGTAATGAGTGTCTGGCCACTTGACACGCAGAGTGCAGTAAATCTGCTAAGTCTTTTGAACTGGCACAGTCAGGAAAGGTAGCGATTTTCTGTTTTAATAGTTCCAAAGTGTGTTGTTGATATTTTAACATATGAAACTGACAATTGAGTGCTCTGAAAGCTAAGGTTGCAGTGGTGTATACATTTTTACCCCATCTGTCCAGAGCTCTGGAGTCCTTGTCAGAAGGAAGAGGATTTTTGGCAGAACTAGTCTTAGCTCCTTTAAGTACCTGTGTAATGAACTCTGGGTCTGGAGCAGGATTTCTGTACAGGTATTTGTGAGAATCTGGTACTCTGTAGTACCTGTCAGGTTTACTGGGAGCAGGAGAGGAGGCCATCTTGGGCTAAGCTGGATTCATGGAAAACATCACCCACTGCTTCTAAAATAGGAGGGATGGCCAAGGGTCTGTGCTGAGGCAGGTCCAGAAACTTGTGGGAAGTCCTGGGATTCCCAATGGAAATGTTCCCTGAGGGAGTGAAGGGTTTCCCCAAAGGAAAGGTCCTCTGGAAGGGAGGCAGAAGGGATGGATTCCTCTGCATCTGTATCCTCATAAGCAGTTAAGGGATGATACTCCTCTTCAAAAACTGAATAGTCAGATTCCTCAGAATCCTGTTCTAGCACAATTCCTGGAGAAGGGTGCCTTTTCCTTTTAGAAGTTGTGCCCTGACTACACTGGATAAGGGGGATGAGATCCTCTGCCATTTTCAGCATTTATGCTTGGGGTGGTAGAGCAGTAGCAAGATGGTGGCAAGAAGCAGATTTCCTAGGAGTGGCCTGGCTTCTAGGTCTGAGAGAATCCATCAGTCTGAGAGAAATGGTAGTCAGAAGAGAAGACGTAGTTTTTTGTCTACATTCGGTAGTGCAAAAGGCCTCCTCGGAAGCCGGTGCCTGCATAGCGGCTCTGGACTCAACCAAGGCAGAGAAAGCCAAAGACTCGGAAGATGAAGAAGATTTCTGCAGCATACTAGACTCTGAAAGGGACCCGGTAGAGGCCTGCATAGATATCGAATTGGACATCAGGGGCTGCGAAAGTGCCTCACTGAATTTCCGGAGAACTGACGACCTGCTTGGCGGTAGTGTCGTCGGAAGGCTTAGCTTTGTGTGGTCTGTCTACATTTTTTCAGAAAGTTCAGAGATTGTTGGCTGACAGACACCATATCGGAATGCGAAGACGGAACACAAAAAATAACTGTCTAGAAAAAGAGTTCTACAGTGAATGGTTCCCGCATTAAAGAGGGCACAGAACCGGCAACGGAGGATGTCGTGGTCTGGGCCTAAACAAGTGATGCAGTAAGAATGGAAGTCTGTGTGTGGGATCTGCTTTCCACAAACAAGATATCTGTTAACTCTGTCGGACATCGGTTAGTGCAAGAGAAAAGGATCCCCAACTGGGTAATTAGCTTTAGACGTTTTCAGCTGAAAATCAACTTCTGGTAGCGACCGACCGGCATTCATGTGAACTGCTTCTGCTACAGGCTCCATGGCAAGAAAGACTGATGTAATGACGTCGGCTGCCTTGCTCTATAGCACTGACGACCTGACGTCAGACCACAGGCAACTGCAGCTGAAGGAAAAAAACATTGACATGGTATTTGGGATGGCAGAGGGCTACCACAGCAGGGATAACCCCAAAGGTGATGACTGCAACAGTGAAACACGAAGAACATCACGTCTTTCTGAAATGTGAAAGAATTGCAAAATTAGGAGATAGAGATTATTTTGATGATATCATGAGAACAGATGACATAAATATGGATGACTGAATATGTTTTTTATAAAAATAAAAGCAACATATTTGTAGACAAAATTGAAAGAAGAGTATTTAATGTAATTTGGATTATTTAGAATCAATTATATAAATAAAAAATATATAATGCTAAATGGGACTTAGCAGAATGTTAAAAAGATAACATTTTGGTTGTGGAAACTAGACTAGGGGTCAGAGAAGAGACAGTAGTGTGTGTATGTATGTATATAACTATATTTTACATATATATATATATATATATATATACTTCGAGACCATAAAGCCGAAAGTGCAGTTACACGAAACTGCATAATAGCGAATGCAGAAATGTCACATTTGCCATTATATGTTCACGTACGTGATGTGACGTGCGATTTGTGGATTTAGCTGGGGTTTGAGGTAAGTGGTGCTTTTGTAAGGGTATTGGGTAGGGATTTTAGTGTGTTTGTGTGTCTGTGTGTGTAGTGGTGAGTTTTATGTGTTTGTGGTTTAGTGCGACCTCGGAGTTAGTATATATAAGTATGGTGGGCTTGCCCCCCACATGGGGGTTTCTGGGGGGCTTGCCCCCCTTCTTTTAGCAAAATTATTTGTGTGCGTGTGTATTAGTTTTGTTGTGTTGTGTGTGTTGGTTTGTTTTTTTTGTAGCGTCGGCAGATAGGTGTATTTGTGTGGTGTAGTGTTTTGCTTATGTTACGTTCGTGGTTTGAAATTTCGGGTTTTAAAGTTTTGGGTTTTTGATTTTTCGGCTTTATAGTCTTGAGATACTGAAATTCGATATTTCAATATTTCGAGATTATAAAGTGAATCTATATATATATATATATATATATATATATATATATATATATATATATATAATGTACATATACAGACATATAAAGTTTCACAATAAAAAAACAACATTCTGATCATATGTAAATATGCAATTTAAATAGTATTGTAAATAAATGTGCTTTGGCAACTTTTACACCTACCACCAACTCAAACAGATGGGACATTGGTTTAATGTCTCATCCAAGGGATGACACACTCAGGAGAGCAGCAACCCCTCCCCCCCTTATGGTGAACTACAGTGTCAGTAATCAATCTACCTGGTTTAAGAATACTACCCACAGCCTTCTGCATCAAAGGTGGGTGCGCTACCTGTTGCACCATTGCCAATAAATAAAGTGCTAACTACAATCAAGATAACCCAAATCTGAACAACTTCTCATGTTCTGGAAGAGATGACCACGTGAGGGTGAGAATGAGCAGCTTACACCGTCACAGCCATGCTAGAGGAGGGAGCCTGCAGCTCCATTTGTCCATTTGCTACATGGCAAACATTGGTTTGCACCAAAACATCTGAACACCGACATGATATCGCTTAGTGACCCCAAGCCACCAAAAGTAGCCCTCATGGGCATATGTGCACTAGGGAAGTGCACACACACACATACAGGATGCTCCTGTGGCATACAGTGCACTCACCTCAGCCACCAAGGAGCAAAGGTCTCTCAATGTTTTGAAGCATGAATCAGGGACAAAGTCAAAACATAATGAGGGACAAAGACCCAAAATTATGGACAGATTTTAAATATTACTTGTATAACAAATTTTGCACTAGTATGCATTTTCTGAAGGATATGTACTCTGAAACTCAAATGTCCGTCACTGTCATGTACTATAAAAACAAACTTGTACAAGGTAAAGCCCAAAGATATGAGACAAAATCAGAGAGAGTTGAGAGCTATGCCGAGGTGTGTGGTTGGGGCCATATCAGGTGCTCCACTCATGCCTGCTTTATGACAGCTCTGTCATGATTTGCTCTCACCCAATGATGAGAAATAAATGGGCAGAGGTGGATGGTGGGCAGGTAAGTAGGCCAGAAAAAAGACAATTACGGACAGCTTAATGTACTAATTCTTCAAAATAAATACAGCTTCCCCATTATAACTCTGAACTCAAGCTATAACACAAAAAGTTTACAAACATCCATCAACAAGCTATGCAATTTCATCATCTTTGCTCCTACACCAATGGGAATGTCAAGAAAAGCAAACTGTCTGTCAGTAACATCACAGGCTACTCTAACACTTACATTCCTAATTTCCAAGATTTTCCATTAGCATTACTTTCTCTGTCACTTTTGCAAAACACAAATTAAATCATCCCCCTATTACAACAGAGGTTCATCAGACAAATCATTCACTCTAAAAAGTCCACAGTTTTATTAGGTTATTGGGGAAAAACTTTCATAAAACACTTCCAGCAAACTGAAATCAATTATCCCCACTAAGACAAAGGAAACAGTACTCCACCTTAAGAAAATGAAAGAAAAAAAAAACAATACATAAAATAAATAAATGGACTTATTTTGAGAGACTTCAGTATATGGATCTTTTCAGCATTTCATACACAGTAATCAGGGGAAATCTGTGTTTAGCCTATGGAACAATTCTAACCTTAGGCAAGCAATTGATGTAATAAAGGTCGTAAAATATCATGGTCGACATTTCAGAATGTCGAAGACAATATGGCCGAGACCATATGATCGACACTCAAAATGTCGACCATGCGATAAAAAAAAATAAAACACAACAAAAACTTACCTTCACACTGCTCCACTCCCCCACACCCCCAGGAACTTAAATATACCAACTCTGAGATTGCATTACAGTGCGGAAGATGAAAATCTTTCCATTACACACTGTACGGAGATGCCGGTTCTGCATGGTCGACATTTCCTATGTCGATCATATGGTCTCGGCCATATGGTCTTCGACATTCTGAAATGTTGACCATGTGAAGGGGTCCTATATATATATATATATATATATATATATATATAAACAAAATATAAAATAAACAGAAAGCGAAGACAAAAGATAGGTTTACAACTCAAGAAATTCTTGCTCGATGTCAATCTTAAAACAAAGGTTCGACAACATGTAGACTTATGGATTTTGCAACACTTAAAAGTCGATGAACATTACTTGCAGTTAAAATAAGGTATGAAAAATCGCCTTAAAGATGCTTAATGCCCAAACTGCTTCAGGGATAATTATTGACTTTAACAAAGGACTATAAGGCACCCTAAGGATTATGTTACATCTGTCACACTGACACACACTAAAACCCAGGTATGCAAAAACAGTACAGCTGTAAGCATATAAGACACAAATTCTGTTTATGGAATATAATAAGTAATACAGCAATTCTGTTTATGGAATATAACGAGTAATACAACAATTCTGATTATGGAATATAATGAGTATAATATAACAAACTTTAAACTATCCTTATACATATATGAGCTGTCTTTCTCTTATTATATACTTTTATGCTTATTGTTTTTTTTTACAATAGTAAAATGGTGTAGTTGACTAGAAACTAAAGCAAATTCAATTTACTGATTTAACCAAATGTCCTCTATTTACCCATGAGCCCGTGTTGTAGCTGAAAAGGGTTTTTAGATGAAGCCATCTGTTGCCCTCCTACTTTGGACACAACAGAAGAGTCTTCATGGGTTCTGTTCAAGCAGCTTTATTATATACAAACACATCACGATAGAGGTTTACTGAATTTAACTTAAGTAATTTATATACAAACTAACTACTGCAATCATACATGCTCACTCTCTGGCTGCACTCTCAAAATGGCACTGGGAATAGCATGTGCCTGGTATTTATATGTGCATGCTCAGTCCTTGATATGCTTCTAAAAGATGTAGCACATACACTTTGATCTTCATCCTCCCTCTCCGAGAAACAGCTCATGCAATGTTATGAATCTCTTTGACATGCAGATATTACAAGTAGTTCTTTGTCATGCAATTAAACAAGACTAGGTACATATATACAGTTATGTCCATGTTGTCGAGTATTTCACACTGGGCCTTGATATTTGACCATATCATGTGACATAAAACTGGAAATAAGTTTAGCAACTGGAGCTGTCACTACAGAATGTTCAACCTTGGGAATATTTGGAATATCTTCAGGAATGGAAGTAGAGGCTGAAAAACACTCTGGGATGGGAACAATGTCTGCTTCACTCTGAGACGGAGAGTCTGTATCACAGGATCAATGTTGCGATGATGATTCTGGTACAGGAAGAAAATGCCTGCGATTTCTCCTGTACTGCATACCTTCAGATTTTACAAGGTAGGACCTCGGTTCAGCTTATATGCCTGTAACTTGACCAATCTGGATGAAACCTTTCGCCGTTTGTATTCCCACAGTCTCTCCTTCCCTCAACGGACGAAGAAATTGGCTCGATTTATCATAACTGGACTTCTGGATAGAACACTTCTTGAATAATTGAGCCTTGATGGTTCTGTTGTTCTTAGCTTTAGGCATCAATAAACTGGAACTAATAGGTAGCGTTGTTCTGGTTTGCCTGGACAGAAGTCTTTGAGCAGGTGAGCCAAGAATATCGTCATGGGGTATGTTTCTGAGATTAAGCAAATTCAAAAAGACATCGGTATTGTCACACTTTGACCTTTCAAGTAATTGCTTTGCACTCTGCACTGCACGTCCAGCTAGTCCATTTCACTGTGGATATCCAGGACTGATAGTAACAAAGTCCCATTCTCTTGCAAATTTCTGGAACAACTGGCTAGTAAAATTGAGTCCCATTGTCAGAAATAACTTTGTGTGGACTACCATGGACTGAGAAATTACGTTTCAACTTAGCAATAACAGTAGTAGATGTTAGGTAGTAAATCAATCTCAAACCAATTTGAACAGCATCTATATTATATGAAAGAAAGTTCATAATGTCAAACACTCTAATGAAAATGCTGGACCTCGAACTCCTTATTGTGGGGGGCTGCACCCCCCCCACCCCCGCACCCTCTCTCTCTCTCTCTATATATATATATATATATATATATATATATATATATATACATATACCAACTCTGAGATCGCACTACAGCGAGGAAAGGGCAAATATTACGATCTTCACTGCACTTCGATCACACAAAAAGCACTTCAAAGTTTGGCATTTTCGCTCTTCAGAGCATTCGACATTATAAACTTTCATTCATATAATATAGACCCTTTGAATTAGACTCTACCAATGCTAAGTAGTGTTGCGTGTTCCACTCGAAAATATCAGTGGCTACTGTTGACCAAGGTAGTTCAGGAACTAGACTTAACTGAAGTGGTTCTCTTTGCAAATGTGGTCTAGTACTGTTGCATACTAAACAAGAAGAAAGTTCTTTATCAATGTCTTTCAGTAATGAAGGCCAAAATACTAGTTCTCGCTCTTCTCTTAGTGGATGCAGAACCTGGGTGACCATGATGCAAAATCTGGATATATTCTTGTTGTAAGGAAGCAGGAACAACAATTTTAAGACCTTTGAAAATAATGCCATCTTTCATCAACATTTCAGCTCTGTAAGGAGAACATGATTGCACTTCAGGTGGTACACTAGATTGCTTTGATGGCCAACCAGCATTAATGAAATGACAGAGCTTTTGCAAAATTGGATCAGTCTTTGTGTGATCTCTTAATGCATCAAGTCTAATGGTAGAAAAATTATGCATTGCCATCATGTCAAAGTCAAAATTCTCTGCTTCAATCTGTTCAGTTGTATTTCTGGGCAATCTGGATAAGGTATCAGCCCGATAGAGTAGTTTGCCTTTCGTATAGACCATTTTGAAGTTCTACTTTTGCAATTTGAGCATCATTCTTTGTAATCCTGTTGGAGCTGAATGCATAGGCTTCTTTAGAATAGTGACTAAAGGCTGGTGATCAGTTTCAATCGGAATAGCTCGACCATAAATATAATCATGAAACTTTAAACATGCAAATACTGAAAAATTATATGAATGCTTACTGCTTGCTGTGATGGATTTGAAATCTTCTTAAGACACTCAGTCTTGCTGGCTGGATTCTGCTAAAATTCAAAGTCTGGTTATATTTGCATTCACAGTCTGTTGCATACAGAAACTTGCAGAATATACACTGATGAGAGAATATATTTTGCAGCATCAACTTTAGAGCAGTAACAAATAACTTTTTATAATAAATCAAATGGACTAACGTTGCAGCTTAAAGTACTGTTCCAACTTTACTTCTCATACAGTACAGATGATGTGAGAGATATAACATTTACCTCAGGACAAATGAGTCCCTACCATACCCTCTAACATAACTGGATTTATACAGCTCTTTATATACACTTTTAGTCATGCATAAACATATACATTTCCTCTTGATATTCTATTTTGGAGAATTGCTCATCCTGTAGAAACAATACTAATTGTTGCAGATGCTGATGCAAACTGCTAACTTGACAATATTATTTTTAAGCTTCCTTGTTTAACAATGTCTTGTAAGAGACCAGCTTTTCTGGCAGTGTGAACATCCTGTATTCTATTTGGATCTTTGTACAAGAACATCTGTTCTTTTGCCAATGCTGATAACAGTGTCCTGTTGTCCATGCAGAGAAACATGTTTTTGAGGAAACACATTGTCACAGTGTCATAAACATGTCCTGTTATTTAAGGAAACATATTGTGTCCATTCTTTCTATATGCAGAAAAACATGTCAGTGTTCTTTAAAAGCAGATTTTGCATTTTTGCTCTTGCATACATCCTGTTTTTAAGTCTGAAGAGAAAAATGTCCATTCAGCAGATTCCTTTTCCAAGCCATGGTAATTTAGTATGGATGCTGATTACATATTACTAAACTCTATTTCTACATTTAAGCAAGCTTTATCTTATACCTTATATTAAACCACCAAGAAGGAAAAATAGTCCAAGAAACGACTCAGCCAGTATATCCAAAGAATTTATTTTATAGTACCAACAACTGATGTTCTCCAGCGCCTCGGCATAAGCCTTTTAACAGAGTTTATCTTATACCTTATTTATGTTGCATAATTGTAGCAAAGTTACTTTCAACCTTAGTATATTGTTGAGCACACTCTAACAATTCCCTCTTTTTTTTTATTTTAAACTAGAGAAATAAATTCAGCATTATTTGGTAATACTTTTTCATTATGACAATTAACAACAGTAACTTGACTAGCTTTTGCTAAGCAAACTTTAATACATGTAAATAATATGCAACCAAGCATTACAATAACAATAAAAGAAATTAAAAATACAGTGATTTTTCCTGTCCATCCTGTAAATAGATTACTAAACCATTCACTCCAGTCATCATTCCAGTTTTTTCTAGTATGTTGAGACACTTGTGCAATCACTTCTAAATGTGCTTTTACAGATTCTGTTTTGTCTGGAATAAATGTACAACATTGTTCTCCTATTAAAGCACATGTACCCCCTTGCGATGCTAATATGTAATCTAATGCCATTCGATTTTGCAAAACCATAGTTCGTATTGCTGTCATTTTGACAGTAATGTTAAGGACTGCATTGAAAGTGGCATTTGCCAATACCTCAACTAGTTTAGATAGTTTTCTCAGCTCCCAGATGGCTTTTGCAGCCACGTACCAAGGGAAAATACCTGCTCCAGAGATTACATCATCTCCTAAATCCATATCTTTTAATTTAATATAATCAAGATTTTGACGATATATACGTGATGTATCTAAGGTGTCTACTGGATTTTCTGGACTTTCAATTACAGGTAATATATCCCTTTTCTTTTTTGTATTTCTAATGTTTCTTTTTGGCAACTCTTTTACATGATGCATTGCTGGTACCACTAATCCTATATAACAAGTGCCATCCCATCCCTTTGGTAACCATTTATAAGCATATTTACCACAGATGTAATATAACCCATCTGATCGAGCAACACCGCTATTTACCAGACTGCCATTTACTTGCCCCCATAGTAGGAGTTTTATCATGTACAACTGTAAAGTTTTTATCTGTTTTACTTCTCCAACATGTAATATTAGTTTTACACTAATTTTTATAATTTTGTGAAAAATGAAATACTGCTGTGTCACTTAATATTAACTGACCCTTAATTGGTATTAAAATAGGAAAACCATGAGAAAATACTCCATGTACTGGTATGTGGTTGTGAAACTTTATCATTTCAATTGTTTGAATACAATTGCTATTACCCACTGGAACAGTTCCATTTTGTTGAAAACATGTGATCCCCTGCACTATAGCAGATAACTGTACTCTTGCTTTACGTAATTGTACATTTATAACTTGATCTCCTGTTTCATTTATTAATACTCTCCAACTACTAAGAGAATTTAGTGGAATAGGTATTAGAGGCATTACACCCCTGTTATTTTTGGTATTAAACTACATACCCAACAATTAGAAACATTCATGCTTTTTGCATACCAACATTGTCTTGCTAAAAAAGTGTTAAAAGATGGTGACCAGTCTTGTTCATTTTTTCACATTTCTTTACTCTCTCACTTATGTAACTTTACAGTTTGATTAACAGGTTGTAAGTATAATTTAATACTAAGCAATACAATAATAGTTAGTATGATAGCTATTATCAATTTAAAAAAAACATCCTTTAAATAGAAATTCCATTGTTGAATCATTTTGCCTTTGGTCATCCGAAACTGGATTTCCAAAAGGATGCACTTTAAACCATGTCAATTTCATTATGGTTTTCTCTGTTGGACACTTACAAAAGAATACATTTAATCAGATTTACATTGCTCACTATTTTTGATCATTCTTAGTTGATCTTTATGTACCAACATTGTTCTGTTTTTCTTTTTTCCTTTGATTTTGTACACTAATGGTCCAATTTGTTCCACTACTTCAAAAGGGCCTTGCCAATTGCTAGCCCATGGTCCTTCCATTTGGAATGTTTTTACCAATACTTTGGTTCCACAGGGAAGGTTAAATACTATTGCCAAAAGTTCTTTCTCAATTTGAGAATATTGCATTTCAGTTTTGGTAAGTGTTCTAGATGCATAGGCTATTGGTCTGCCCACTTGAAGAATAACTGCACCAAGACCAAACTTTGGAGCATCACAGGAAAGAGTGACTGGCTTATTTACATCATACTATCTTAATGTAGGTGGGGGGGGGGGGCAATTTTCTGTTTAAGATCTTCAAATGCCTTCTGGTGCTGTTCTGACCTTGCAAGATTTTTGCACATCAGCTCTCTTAAAGGTGCTGAGAACTAACTGAAGTCTGGTATAAACATGCCTAAATAGTTGACCATGCCTAGGAAACGATATAGAGCTTGAATATCGTTTGGTGCTGACATCTCAAGAATAGCTGCTTGCTTGGTCGGGTCTGGTCTCAAGCCAGTACTGGTAAATAAATGACCTACATATGTAACTTATGGAAGTCTGAATTTGCACTTCAGAGAACTGAGCTTCAAGTTTCCATCACATGCTCTGTCTAGAACTCTCTTTAGGGTTCTGTAATGCTCTGCTTTGCCATTGCCGCGAACCAATAAATCATCTACTATTATAGCACAAGGATAACCTGAAAAAGTTTGCTCCATTGCATGCTGGAAAACTTCACCTGCAGAATTTATTCCAAATGGCATCCTTAGGAATCTGTATCTGCCAAATGGTGTACCAAAAGTGGTTAGTAATGAGGATTTGCAATCAAGCATCACTTGCCAAAATGAACTTTTTACATCCAAGACAGAAAAAACAGTGTCATTCGGTATTAGAGCTGCGACCTCTTCGACTGTACACATTGGATGATGTGGCCGCTTCAATGCTTTGTTCAAATCTCTTGGGTCAATACATATTCTGATTTTTGTTTGAGCATTTTTTGTGAGCCGCTACCATAGATGACGCCCATTCAGTTGGTTCTGTAACTGGACAAATCACACCTTGCTGTACCATTTTATCCAACTGAGCCTTAACTTTATCCTGCATAACTATCAGAACTCTTCTTGCTGGTCTGACTAGTGGAGTGACCTCTGGGTATAAACTTCATGGAATACACAACTGGAAGTTTGCCCAACTTGTCATCGAAAACATCAGCATACTCTGAAAATGGCTTCAGAAAATTTGGAACTAGGAGATGCGCTTCTGTGATGAACTTCTTTCATAAAAGAAAGCAGATTCACTCTCAAACTGTCTTTGAGACCCAATAATGACTGCATTGGTCTTCGAACTACATAGAATAACAAGTTGTAACAGTTCTTGGCCAAATAACATGAAAGCATCACTGAGCCTTCAGTTTGAATTTCTTCACCTCCATAAGCAACAAGTTTCTCACTACTGGCCAAATTGAGTTGCTCATTAATTCTCACTTTAGCACGTGTCAGCTGATATAACATTACACTTTGAACCAGTATGTACTTCAAGCTCTGTGGATTTATCATTGGTCCGGATTGTACAAAACACTTTGTCTTTGCCAATAAATTCACTGCTTCAACTCTCTCACCAATTACTGACACACCATCTACACAGAAAGCAGAACTAACGTCTACTTGATCAACTTGCTTTTTTGTGTGACCTTTCTTTACAACTGTGTGGGGTTTACTTGATTTGCAAAACTTCTGAAAATGGTTCAATTTTTTACACTTGTGACAGTGCTGACCAAATGCTAAGCACCTCTCTGTTTTAGACTCATGAATGGCACCACAATTGCAACAGTTAACAATAAAGCTGGACTTGGGTGTTGCTGATTCATGCTTGTACTGCACTGAGAAACATGCTCCTTAAACTGAACTAGTCTTAGAACTTGCTGGAACACTACGTGGTTTCCCTGGTGAGCCAGCAGGGGCTGTGACTGCCATGTGATTAGGCCTAGTTCTGTTTGCCACGTGTTGCACGCTATCTATACTTGCTCTGGAGCTTGCTGAAACCATGCTATTGTCAGTCGCAAGCATACTTGTGTGGTTTTTCTGTAAATTCGTGGATCTGACTAATCTCAATATCTTTGCTCAACATTAAATCACTGTCGTTAGGCAAAATCTTTTTCACAGCAGCACTATTAATACCACACACAAGCCTATTATTAACTCATCTTTTAAGTCACCAAACTGATGCATCTTGGCTTTGTTTCTCAAGTCAGTTATATATGCTGCAAACGTTTCCCCTGGTTTCTGATCTGTCGTGTGAAACAAATGCCTCTCTAATGTAATATTTGTCTGGGGGTTACACATTTCTCTGAACTTGCACTTCAAACACTCTGGGTCCTCCCTTGATTCAGCCTGTACACAATATGACAATTTTCACCTTCTCATATACTGCTGGTGCATACACAAATGAATGCTCTCTTTCTATAGCCTCTGACCAAGCTAGGTTTAGCAAAATGAATGCCCTGGTGTGAGCATCTTTATCTGAATAAGCTGCTTGTATAAAAATATCATACTCTTGCTGAAGTACTCTACAATTCTCTGCAATATTCTGATCAAATACAAGTGGTAAGGGCTTTTGCAATCCATTTGCCATATTAACACATACCAGTGAAGGGTTTTGCAAATAAGCACAAACACATACACGTATGCCAGAAATTTATGCCAATACTTGTAACTTTGCCAAATAGCACAATAAGACTTTGTGTAACTGAACTTTGTGAAGTAAGTCTCAAGGGCATTTTAATACTCGTGAAATTACTGTATTGCAAGAAATCACCTCATCAGTATAAGAAACATATCAAATAACCGCACTATGTGAATGAACTGGACACGAGAAGCTCAAAGTCGATAACATTTCAAAGTAATTGCACTTTGCGAATAAACTATACAAAGCACACTAAAATTTCCCCCAAATGGCAGTACCTTGCTAGGCAATTCTTTACAGTGCAAGAAACATTGTGTAATGGCGGCACTTTGCAAATATACACACTCAGCACAAGAAACTTTTCGAATGGCTATACTTTGACTGCACTTCACGAAATAGTTGCACTTTGGACACAAAAACTCTTCGGAATACATGCACACTAAAAAGCACACACTAAGCACTTTTACACACTTTGAGATACTTTGAATAACTCTAGTTATGCCCTTGACACAGTACAAAGCAGTAGTTATGCCAAAACATAGCACTTTGCCAAAAACATGCAGTTGCCTTGCTTTATTTACGCTTAATATGCCCTTTTTTTCCATATTATATCTGTTTTGCTCGTTTAATCTCTTTTCATTCCCACTGTACTTTTCTTGTGCTCGTTTTACTCCACGTCTGTTTTGCTTAAACATGCTTGTTTTGCCTTTAAACATGCTCATTTTGCTTTAAACATACACGTTTTGCTTTAGTGATAATAGTTTTGACAAATATCTTAATTTTAAACATTTCCCTTAGTTAATAAACCTTTCATGCCTCCCGCTTGTTTAATAATGTGGTTTGTGCCCTTGTAATTGCTCCATTTTATCTTTTTTTTTTTTTTTTTTTTTACAAAATAAGCAGTTTGTGTGAATTTTCATTACCTTTGTCTCTTTTCTGGCTCTTTTATGTGCTCATTTCTCTTAGTTTACCTTCACTGTCATCTCTGCACCTCATGACTCTGAATATCATTCTCTGGAATCTCGGTTCTGGCACCATGCCACTCTCCTACTTTGGACACAATAGAAGAGTCTTCGTGGGTTCTGTTCAAGCAGCTTTATTATATACAAACACATCACGATAAAGGTTTACTGACTTTAACTTAAGTAACTTATATACAAACTAATTACTGCAATCATACATACTCACTCTCTGGCTGCACTCTCAAAATGGCACTGGGAATAGCACGTGCCTGGTATTTATATGTGTACACTCTGTCCTTGACATGCTTTTTAAAGACAAAGCACATACACTCTGATCTACACCATCCATCCGGTTAACAAATTTAAATTTAAATACATACATATATACTTAAGTAAATCACCAAAAAATTAAAAAAAAAAAAAAACAAGCCAGATCTACTTTCCTGTAGATTACAATGAGGAAAAATACAATGAAAGCCATCTAAGTAAACAAATACTGCCCAAAAATAAAACAACCTACAACACTCCAAAATACTAACTACAGCCATAAACCAAAGATAAAAACTAATATAAAATTAAAAAAAATCATGCTGTCTCCCCTGTTTAATACAGTATGCAAAGGATTAGCCCTAATAAATAAAACCACCTTAGCTAGCAGATCTAGAAGACTTTCTCTCTCTGATATCCTTCCTGTGGAGGGGAATAACGATGCCTTGTTGAAGTTTCAATTAGTTTATTCAGTTAAGCAGCTAGATGGATGAATACTTTTTGACTTTTAATTAAATTACTGACAATATTTTTTCTTTGACAATAAATTTTAATTTTAATTTTACTGGTCATTATTCTTGTTACTGCTCTCCTCTGAGGAGAGGGTGCTTGAAGCGGATGGTGGGAATGGATCCATTTTGTAAGATGAGGTTACTGTGGAGATTAACCAGTTCTAATGTGGCAAGGCTGTCAGAATCGTTGAGATCCATCTGGAAATTCTGAAGGTGCTGGGCAGCATTGGGGTGTCATGGCTAACAAACCTTTTCAATGCCACATAAGGGCTAGGGCAGCACCTCTCAACTGGCTACCTAAGACAGTAGTCCTCATTTTCAAAAAAGGGAGAAAGGTGGTTGTGCTCCATGTTTAGAGAAATCATACTCTTCAGCCTCCTTGGGAAAGCATATGACAGGGTGCTGGAAGAGAGACTTCAACCAGAAGTGGAGCCTCTGGCTCACAACGAGCAAAGTGAATTCTGTCCTGGCTATGTAACAGTGTATAAACTTTGTCTTTATGTAAATATCAGTGACATCATGGAAGTTTACAAATACTGTCTACAGGTATTTTGTAGACTTGGAGAAATGACATGAGCACATACACCAGAATGTCTTGCTGTTAGTACAGCAAAAGTACAATGTTCCAGGGTGACTTCTACCTGCCATTTGGTCCCCATATTTGAGGATTAAGAGTTGTCTGCTTTCAATGCATTAGGTCATGTATATCCCAGGTGGGCAAGGATTCCGGCAAGGATGCACTTTGTCTCCTTCTCTGGTTTGTAGGCACAGTCAAGGTTTGGAGAGTAGCCACTTTGGACATATGAAGGCAATGTCTTTGTTGTTTTCAGATGCTGTTATCCTCATAGCCTTATATGACTTATGATATCCAGCACGTAATGGAATAATTCTTCATTGACTGTGAAGTTGATGAAATGGAAATTATTACCTCCAAATTAGATGTGACGGTTCTTTCCCAGAAAAAAGAACATAACTCTCTCTGGGGTTACAGGAAGCAGCTACCTCAGGTGAAAGAGTTTCTTAGGGTCTTATTTAATTAAGACTGAATGATGGAGAACATCAGGAGATAGTACAGCAAGCTGGTGCAATAGTACAAGTACTGCAGGCACTGTATCAGAATATGATGAGTTAAGAACAGATGAATAACAGGACAAAGATATCAGTCTATCCATTGTCTGCGTTCATGCTCTTTGGGTAGCAAATGAAAAGATAATACTGTGGACAGAGAAAGCAGAAACAAAGTTCCTTCACAAGGTAGGTGGACTCGCTCTCAACAGCAGAGTGAAAAGCTTGAGGAACTCAGACTATAGCCAGTGCTGTTTCTTCTTGAGGTGGTGTTGGGAGCTTGCGAGGAGGCTGGATTTGGTGGAGTACAACAGCTAGGGAGAAGATATGCAGTCAGCCAATGTTACATCTGACCTCAGTCAGTGCAGCAGCTGTACAGGAACTGTCACTCTCCTACTTTGGGCACAAAAGAGTCTTCATGGGTTCTGCTCAAGCACTTTTATTCTATACAAACACATCACTATAAAGATTTACTGATTTTAGCTTAAGTAACATACACTAACTAAAAATTGTGATCAAGCATGCTCTCACTGTGGCTGCACTTACAAAATGGCACTAGGGGAGTGCACGTGTCTGGAATTTATATGTGCACGTATAGCCTTGACATGCTTAGCACATTTCACTTGCAATCTGATCTACATCATCTCTCTTTGAGAATTAGATCTTATGACAATATAAGTCTATTTAGCAAGCAGAAATCACAGGTAATTCTTGGTCATGCATTATACAATACTAAGTACACATACATATACAATCAAGTCCATGTTCCTGCATATTTCACATTTGGCTTTGACACTCGCCCATATCGTGTGACATAAAACTGGGAATTAAATTTAGCAACTGGAACTGTCTTTGAAAAATGTTTGAACTATGGAATGTCTGGAACATTTTCAGGAATGGAATCAAAATTTTGAACACATTCTGGCATGGAAATAGTGTCTGATTCACTCTTAGCCTTGATGTTTGCATCACAGAAACAATGTTGTGATGGTGAGGATGATTCTGATACAGGAAGATGTTTCCAGTTCCTCCTATATTCTACACCATCTGAATCTACCAAGTAGGATCTTGTCTCAGCACAGATGCCTGTAATCTGTCCAATTCGATCATAACCTTTCATTGTCTGGATTCATACAGTCTCTCCTTCCCTCAACGGATGAAGTAATCTGCTCGATCTGTCACAACTAGATTTTTGAATATTACTCTTTTTAACCAATTCAGCCTTGATGGTTTTACTATTCTTAGGTTTAGGCTTCAATAAACTGGAAGTAATGGATAGCATAGTTCTAGTTTGTCTGGAAAGCAGTCTTTAGCAGGTGAGCCAAGAATATTGTCACAAGGTATGTTTCTGAGATTAAGCAAATTTAGAAACACATTGGTATTGTCATGTTTTGACCTTTCGAGTAACTGCTTTGCACTCTGTACTGCACGTTCAGCTAGTCCATTTGACTGAGGATATTCAGGACTACTAGTGACATGTACAAAGTACCAGTCTTTTGCAAATTTCCAAAACAACTGGCTAATAAATTGAGTACCTCCATCAGAAAGACGTGTGTGTGGACTACCAAGAACTGAGAAATGACGTTTCAGCTTAGTAATAACAGCTTTGGATGTTAGGTTAGGTAATAGATCAATCTCAAACCAATTTGAGTAAGAATCTACAAAAACTAAGTAGTGTTGATTGTTCCACTCAAAGATATCAGCTGCAACTACTGACCATGGTAGTTTAGGAACTGGACTTAGCTGAAGTGGTTTTCTCTATAAATGTAGTCCAGTACTATTGCATACTGAACAAGATGAAAGTACTTTATCAATGTCTTTTAGTAATGAAGACCAAAATAATAATTCTCTCGCTCTTCTCTTAGTGGATGTGGAACCTGAGTGACCATGATGCAAAATCTGGATATATTCTTGTTGTAAGGAAGCAGGAACAACAATTTTAGGACCTTTGAAAATAATGCCATCCATCAACAATTCATCTCTATAAGTAAAATAGGTTTGCACTTCAGGTGGTACACTAGATTGCTTTGAAGGCCATCCAACATTAATGTAGTGAGTGAGCTTCTGCAAAATTGGATCATTCTGACTGTGTTCTCTCAACTCATCAAGTCTAGTGGTAGAAAAATAATGCACTGCCATCACATCAAAGTCAAAATTCTCTGCTTCAAACTGTTCTGTCATACTTCTGGGTGATCTGGATAAGGTATCAGCCAAATAAAGTAATTTGACTTTCGTGCAGACCATTTTGAAATTGTACTTTTGCAATTTAATCATTGTTTGCAATCTTGCTGCAGCGGAATACATAGGCTTCTTTAGAACTGTAACTAGAAGTTGGTAGCCGGTCTCTGTCTGAATAGCTCGACCATAAATATAATCATGAAACCTAGAACATGCAAATACTATTGCCAAAAGCTCCTTCTCAATCTGAGCATACTGCATCTCAGTTTGTGTTAGTGTTCTAGATGCATAAGGTACTGGTCTGCCCTCTTGAAGCATAACTGCGCCAAGACCAAATTATGAAGCATCACAGGAAAGAGTAACTGGTTTCTTTACATCATAGTATCTTAATGTAGGCAGGGTGGCAATTTTCTGCCTAAGGTCTTCAAATGCCTTGTGGTGCTATCCCAACCATGACCATACAACATTTTTGTATGTTAACTCTCTTAAGGGTGCTGTCAACTCACTGAAGTCTGGTGTAAACTTGCCTAAATAGTTAACCATGCCTAGAAAACGATGTAGAGCTTGTACATTATCTGGTGTTGACATCTCAAGAATAGCTGTTTGCTTGGCCGGGTCTGGTCTCAAGCCTGTAACCGTGAACAAATGTCCTACATATGTACAGAGGATTGAGCTTCAAGTTTACTTCACATGCTCTCTTTAAACTTTCCTGAGGTTTCTATTGTGCTCTGCTTCACCATTGCCTCCAATCAATAAATCACCTACTATAATGGCACAAGGATAACCTGAAAAAATTGGCTCCACTGCACACTGAAAGACTTCACTTGCAGAACTTATTCCAAATGGAATTCTTAGGAATCTGTATCTGCCAAATGGAGTACCAAAAGCAGTTAGAAATCAGGATTTGTGATCAAGCATCACTTGACAAAATGAATTCTTTGCATCCAAAACAGAGAAAACAGTGGCATTCGGTATTAGGGCTTCGACCTCTTCGACTGTGCGCATCGGATGATATGGTCTCTTTAATGCTTTGTTCAGATCTCTTGGGTTAATACATATTCTGATTTTGTCTGAGCCTTTTTTGTGAGCTGCAACCATAGACGATACCCATTCAGTTGGTTCTGTGACTGGCCAAATCACACCTTGCTGCACTATTTTATCCAACTGAGTTTTAACTTTATCCTGCAGAGTTATCGGAACTCTTCTTGCCGGTCTGACTACAGGAGTGACTTCTGGATCTAGCTTCATGGAATACATAACTGGAAGTTTGCCTAACTTGGCATCGAAAACATCAGCATACTCTGAGAAAATGGCTACAAAAAATTAGAACTTGGAAATGCACTTACATGATGAACTTTAGCAAAAGAAGGCAGATTCATTCTTAAACTATCTTTGAGAGACCCAATAAAGATTGCACTGGTCTTCGGACTACATAGAACCACAAGTTGTAACAGTTCTCGGCCAAATAACATGAAAGCATCACTGAACCTTCAGTTTTAACTTCTTCACCTCCATAAGCAACAAGTCTAGCACTACTGGCTAGATTGAGTTGTTCGTTAGTTCCCACTTTAGCAAATGTGTCTGCTGATATAACATTACACTATGAACCATGCTTTGAGCTCTGTGGATTTTCTATTAATCCGGAAAGTACAAAACACCTCGCTTCTTGTTAATAAATTCACTGCATCAACTTTTTCATCAAGCACTGATACACCATCTACATAGAAAGCTGTCTGCTTCGGCTCTACTTGATCAACTTGCTTCTTTGCGTGACCTTTCTTTTCAATTGTGTGAGGCTTACTTGAGTTACAAAACTTTTGGAAGTGGTTCCATTTTTTACACTTGTAGCATTGCTGACCATAGGCTACGCACTTCTCTCTTCTGGACTCATGATTTGCACCACAGTTGCGACAGTTAACAGTAAAGTTGGACTTGGGTTTTGCTGATTCATGTTTGTACTACACTGAGCCGGAGCGTGCTCCTTTCTTAGAACTTGCTGGAAAGCTACGTGTCTTCCCTGGAAATCTCGTAGCTGCCACGTGCTTGGGCCTACTTTTGTCTGCCACATGTTGCATACTATCTACATTTTCTTTGGAGCCAACTGAACTCATGCTCTTGTCACTTGGAAGCATACTTCTGTGTTTTTCTGTCACCTCATGGACTTGACAAATCTCAGTGGCTTTACTCAACGTTAAATCATTACCACAAAGTAAAATCTTTCTCACAGCAGCACTGTTAATACCACACACAAGCCTGTCCTTTATCAGCTCATCTTTTAAGTCACCAAACCGACATGTTTTAGCTCTGTCTCTCAGGTCAGTTATGTAAGCTGCAAATATTTCCTCGTGATCTCTTGTGTAAAACAAATGCTTCTCTAATGTAATATTTGTTTGGGGGTTACACATTTCTCTGAACTTGTGCTTCAAACACTCTAGGTCTTCCATACGATGATTTTGACCTTCTCCTTCATACACTACATGTGCATACACAAATGAATGTGCTCTATCTATTGCTTCACAAGTGGTAGTGGTTTTTGAAATCCGTCTGCCATATCAACACATACCAACGAACGGTTTTGCAAATAAGCACAAACATACACTCATGCACATACATACCTCGCAACCGTACCGAATTCCTCGGTATTCACAGAATAGATCTACTCACAAAAGATCAGAGGTGTTTAATACACCCCAACTACAGTCAAATTCACCTGACTGCCTGGACTGTAGGGTCTTAATTCCCTGTTTACCGATTTTGTGCAACAGGTACTAACTGAGGCAAGAAAGCTGCCTACTACTAGAAAATCATATATTAGCAAATGGAAATGGTTTTCTAGGGGGCAAAATAATGGGGTGCCATGAATTCATGAGTGGCCCCTTTAATTCCCGATTTTTTATTAGTATTATTATTATTTTTTTTTTGTATTGCAACTTTGTGGCTGATGTCACCATGTATCTCCAGCCTGCAAAAGCGTGCATGATGACATCAGCTACTGCCTGTTGGACTCTTGTGTCTGTGAATATTTATTTTAAGCTGTTTTGGAGTGAAATAGGGAATGGCAACTGTGTACAAGTTTTGCAGAGCACCTAAACCACACATGTCTGCCTCAGCCTCCAGGTAAGAAACAAGAATTGTATTTTTATCAGATAGCTGTGCTAATCGGTCCGTTTTGTTATTGTAAGTGCATTACTTACTGCTTACTCTTTTGGGGAGTTTCACTAGTTTAGTTGTATGTAAGTCTGACCGACCGTTAAGGTGCATTTATCGCCGTTCCTTTTGATGTATGTAGGGAGTTCCGGCCATTCAGAAGGTGCAGTAGGAAGACATCTGTTAAGGTGCATTTATCGCCGTTGTTAGAAGGTGCACTTAGAAGACAAGACTAGTTTAGGTGTGTGTTGTTACTGTAAGTACTTACTGCTTACTTGTACGGCAGGAAGAAGACATCCGCTAATGTGTGTTTATCAGCTGTATCCGTTAAGGTACATTTATCGCTGTTGATTGAAGGTTCACTATGTGTGTGTGTGTGTGTCTGTGTGTGTGGGTGTGTCTGTGTGTCTGTATGTAAAATGCCCCAGATGAATATACCTGGTGTCTAGAGTTATGCAGGCTCAAACCCAACCCTGTATCTTGGGTACAAACAGCAACAGCCTGAATTCCCTACCCACCACCACTTGTGAAAACTGTCCAGATTTTTGTATCATATTTTTGTTCTGTTCCTCATAAAATATGTGTTTTTTCTGGATTTTTGTGGCAAATCAGTGAGGATTGAATTCACTAAATAATGACAGGCATTTGAATTTCAGACTTCATATTCTTCAGAAAATACATGGTAACAAAGATTCTTTTATTCTAACAAATTTCTAAGTTTATAAGATCAGTATTTGAAATTTGTCCCTATTTTTGGTGCTGTATTTCCCCATTATTGGTTTTGTCCAGGTTTTTGCGTTAAGAGGTAGAGAGAGAGCTGTGGTGAGAACTGAATTCATTGAATATTTTTGAGGCTGTATTCCCCCATTATTGGCTTTGTCCAGGTTTTTTGTGGTAGAGGTTAAGGGCTACGGTGACAACTGAATTCACTAAATGATAGTCAATTAAGTTTCAGTCTTCCTATCTTTCAGGAAATGCATGGTGGTGGTAACATTTTATTCTAGCAACTTTCCAAGATTATACAAGCTATGTTTAAAATGTGTCCCTGGTTTTTGGGCTTTTGTCCCCCCAATAAATTTTGCCTTTTACCAGATTTCTTGTGCTGCAAAGTTGAGAGATACAGTTGAGCACCGAGTGGATTTTACAAGGAGCTGAGAGCTTCAGAGGAAGAGAAGTTTAGTGCTGCTTATGCCAAGTCTGCTTGCATTCTTAGTAGCACAACAGGTAGAATACTTGCTTTTGATGCAGAAGGCTGTGGGTCCTAATCCAACAGTATGTAGATGCAGTGCTGATACTGTACTGTGTTGTACTTTTAAAGGGGTGGATGCTGCAGCCCTGAGAATGTCCTCTTTGGCGGCGATAACTAGTAACTATGAACCTGTTATCAGTTTGCCATCCATTCCCTATTGCAATATTATTAGCTTATCATTTTGTTAATGCAGCATGGGCAATTTATTCCTCAAGGGCAGTATGGAATTTATTAGTAGATGAAACAATGAAATATAAAGTTGTTTTCTAGCAGCAATCTCATGGCTCTGGATTTTACTCTCTTCAATCCTGGTTCTGACACCATGTCACTCTCCTACTTTGGATACAATAGAAGAGTGTTTCTGGGTTCTGTTCGAGCAGCTTTATTCTATACAAACACATCACTATAAAGGTTTGCTGACTTTAACTTAAGTAACTTATATACAAACTAACAACTGCGCTCATGCATGCTCTCACTATGGCTGCTCTTACAAAATGGCACTAGGGAGTGCATGTGTCTGGAATTTATATGTGCACGTACAGCCTTGACATGCTTCTTAAAGATACAGCACACTTCACTTGCAATCTACAGGAATTGCTAGGCTGACCTCAGAATGTGGCATGCTCCACCCTAAGACATATGATGTGTACTGATGTTCCAAGCCATCAATGCAAATAGGAGTGCCTCTGTATGTGATGCTTGTAGGAGGCAGTAACCCACTATCTTCTAATAACATCATTCTTTATAAATTATACTTGGCAGCTGAAACAGTGTCTGCCACATATTCTTGTCAAATGTTGGATTTGAATCTCTGACTTTGATGGTCTGGGAGTTGGTGAGTTGACATACAGCCATCCCTCTCCTGAAACAGAGAATACACCTCCCCATGTGCCACTCATAGTAGACAAACCAGGACCAATCCACTCGGAGAAGGCCTTGAGAGGCAGACTCAGAACATGTTCGAGGAATTTTATTTCTTTGCTTGGCTAGAAATGCATGAATAGTCAAAAGATGAGATGCAAACTTTCGCTGGAGACCAAGAATTCTGGTCTACCCTGCTCAGCTTGCTACCATGCAGATCCTCACCAGAACAGATGGTCTACAGAATGATAATGGCAATTCTTTATCTGTTTCTGTACACAGTTATGAACTTATTCTCCCTAGGCTTCCAATGAAAATGGTTTATTCCCAGTCAGAATGTTCCAGTTAACAAACCTATATATACCAAAATAGTGGAAAATTGCTTCTAAATGGAGACACAAGTCTGCCAAGTAACAGGCTTCCATGTCATTTCAGTCACTTCTGTGATCACAGATTGCAAATATGTCACTATAAAATGGTCTACATCAGAAGCCAGGACTGGAGATAAGCGTTGGTTGTTGCATCAATCATGGAAGGAATCCATGGCTAGGATAGTACAGGAGTGAAAGTAAACTTACTATAAAAGTAGATGCTTGAATAATCATGGCTGCAGTAGCCTTAGCTACATGGTTTATATCCTGCCAAGGAATAACAGCTTCCAAAACATCAGGGCACCTTCCATGTGCCCAGTCAGTCAGCTCAAGCTGAGCTGACTAAAAAGACAGGTTTGGATGCCAATCCCTCAGAGTTTTCGTACCATCAGAAAGAGTGAGGCTAAGCTGTGAAAGGACAATGCTAGGAACAAAAAAAAAAAATGTAAGTATTTGCACCCTGGTATAAACGACACACCAAAAAAACAAAAGGGATGAAGGGATGGAGCAGCTACTGTAGCAGTGATCTTTCGAACACCTACTGTTATGGTAAGTCTCTTTACTCAAATGTGCTATGTTCATCTATTAATCACTGCTGCAGTAACCTTAGGTATACTGGTAGATTAGCCTAGCTTGCTTCCTTTGGGAGGAGGAAGGGGAAGGGTCTATGAACCTCTGAAGAATGGTCCTTGCAAAGCCTGATCTTGACCTAGAGAAGGAATAAGCTTGTAATGCCTTGTAAATGTGTGTAGAGAGGACCGAGTTGCTGCTTCTCGAATACTTCTAGACTCCAACCCTTTCCAAAACGGCATAGGTGAAACCAAGGTCCTGGTACAGTGGGCTTTGATCCTGCTTGGAATAGTTTTATTGTGGTGGGTATAACAAAAGGCAATAGCCGGAGACAACCATTTGGAAAAAGTCTGTTTTGACATTGGTTGTCCCTTCTGCTTACCTTCACAAGAAATGAACAAATGATCCAAATATCTAAAAGATTTAATTCTGTCAAGACAGTACCTGAGTTGTTTGCAGACATCAAAAGTATGAGTATATTTTCTCTGTCATTTTCAGGTTCACGAAAAAAAATGAAGGGGTGGATAGTTTAGCTTAAAGTAAAGTCAGATACCACTTTAGGCATAAAAGAAGGATTAGTTCTCAAAGAAACCACGTCACTGTGGAAAATGAAAAAGGGTTAACTCAAAAACAGCTTGCAAATCAGATACTTATCTTGCAGTGGCCAGAGTAATCAATAAAACACTTTTCCATATTAAGAACCTCAAGTCAGACAGATTAGCTGGCTTCGCTAACACAAAATTGAAGATCCTAGGAGGGGGCATGTTTTTTTCTTGGAGGCTTCTATGCAAAATCCCTTCCAAAAACATTTGTACATAAGAATGTATTGAAAGAGGAGAATCCATGGGCAGACATACATAAATGTCCGATAAAAGAACTCTGATGGAGGAATAAGAAAAGCCATAGTACAGTAACTTACATAAATATTATATAACTAGAGAACAACTAGCCCTGAATGGGTGCTGGTTATGTTGTTGGCACCAACTAGAAAACCATTTCCATTTGCTAATATATGATTTTCTAGTAGTAGGCAGCTTTCTTGCCTCAGTTAGTACCTGCTGCACAAAATCGGTAAACAGAGAATTAAGACCCTACAATCCAGGCAGTCAGGTGAATTCGACTGTGGTTGGGGTGTATTAAATACCTCTGATCTTTTGTGAGTAGATCCATTCTGTGAGGAAGCTTGTGGTAACTTCCCCTGGCAATTTCCAAAAGAAGGGAGAACCACTATTGCCTGGGCTAAAAAGGGAGTCACCACAATGATCTTGGGTAACTCCTCCTGAATTTTCAGAAGTACTCTTGTTATCAGTGTAAAGGGTGTAAAAGCATACAGCAACATTTCTGTCCAAGGAAAGGTAAAGGCATCTATCTTCCAGACCTTTTTGCCTGGAGTCCTGGAGCAGAATCTTGCCAGCTGATTGTTCAGACAGGCCTCAAATAGGTCTACTTAAGGAGCTCACCATGGATGGATTACATGTTGGAATATCTCCTGATCTAGTTTTCATTTGTGGAAGTCTGCCTTTGTCCTGCTCAGCTTGTCTGCCACAAACAATTTTGTTCTAAGGGAATGTAGGATACCAGAAGAGTGTGAGATTGTGTTCTGAAGCTATATCACAAGCTAACACAGCTAGTCTGCAAAAGGGGTATGATGTGGCTCCCCCTTCCTTGTTGATGTACCACAACTGTGGTATTATCTGCAACAACTTGAAGATGTTCTGGGAATCAAAGAAGTTTCAGAGTTGAGTAACTTGATAAGGGCAAACATCACTTTAATATTTATGTACTTGCATCTGTGATTAGTGTCCCACACATCTTTGGACTTTTATCCATCCTGAAACTGCTCCCCAAGCAAAGTCTGAGGCATCTGTCATGAATGACTACTTTGGAGCAGGAAGGGTGACAGGGTGACCTGGATTTAGGGATATTTGCTGTCTCCACCAACTGCTTTCTCTTCTGACAAACCCCAGCACTAGCATTTGAAAAGACAAATGATGTTGGTGCTGGGATAAAATAAACTTCACATACAAATGTATCTTACTCATGTGGAGACTTGACAGTCGTATCATAAGAATCAAAGATGCCACGAAACCCAAAATCCTAAAGTATTTCCTTGCAGTGACAAAAGTCTGAGTGAAAAACCTTAGAAATAGATCTAGATATAGATATTTTTCCTGTGGAAGAGAAGCTCTTTGAACTGAGGTGTCTAAATAACACCGCAGGAACACAATCTTGTGCGAAGGAGACAAGACTTTTGAATGTTCTCTTGGAATCCCAGCTTGTCTAAGGGATCTCGCACTCGAGTGAGAGATTTCTAGCATTTTCAAAAAAACAGCATAGATACGCATGTCTAAATATGGAAAAATGTGGATACTCTGTAGCTTACACTGAGTTAAAATAGGAGCTAGACACATTGTGAACATTCTCGGAGAAGTGAATAATCCAAAGGGTAAGGCAGAGAACTGATAATGTGATCCAGACATATAGAACCTTAAGAAATGCCAGAAGTTTGGATGAATAGGGATATGATGGTAATCGTGTTTTAAATCTAGTGTTATCAGGAAACGTATGAAGAGGAAAAAGATTGTGAAGTGACAGCATTATGAACCTGGCCACCATAACAAACTAGTTTAGGAAAGAAAGATCCAAAACTGGTCTCCAGGCATCATCTTTCTTTGCCATTAAAAACATCCTTGAACAAAAATCTCCCAACCTGGGAAGGAGAAACTGGTTCTAACACTTCCTGAGACAGCATGTGTTGAAGGACAGAAAAAAGTCTGGTGAATGAGGAATTAATCCCTGGAAAATAGGGGATTCCTGCCACTGCCATCTGTAACTTTGATGAATGATCTTCACAACTCATATGAGTGAGACTACATCTGTTGCAAAAGAGAAAAGAGGATATTCAAACACACTCAAAAGGAAAATGGACTGCCAGTGTGGGGAGGAGTGGGGCAAGGACTTTAGATAGTCATTCTGACTTGTTCAGCTGTCCTTGGTTTTGGAGGGCGTCCTGAATTCTTTTTTGGACCACCCCTGCAGTTCTTCTTAAACATCTGCTTACCAGCATTTTGTTAAGACTATTTGTGTGTTTTGTTTTGTCAAAAAAATGGATGAAGAGTTAGAAAATCCCTTAGAAAATTTGAAAGAGGTTCACCCTAAGTTTTGGTGACTTCTGGAGTAGAGGAGCAAAAACTAAATCTTTATCCAATGATAAATTAAAATCTCATTTTCACATCTGCGAGGTTCTAAGAATGAAGTCATGCAAAATTCCTCAAAACAGTACTAGTGGTCATAGCCATGGAAAAAACGTATCAACTGAGTCATTCTCACACTATGAATAATGAGTTGTGATGTGTACAATGGAAGAAATAAAATTATTTAAAACAGATATTTCCTCACAAGAAACTGTAGACAAAAGATTCCTCAAAACTGTCACAATTAGTCAAAATAAACTTTAACTTATGAGCCTGACAATTCCAGATTCTGAAAATCAAAGTTGCAGAAGCATACAGTGTTCACATACTTATAAGCTTCCCATTCTTGTCAGAAATGGTAGGACTGGAATTAACTAAATATTTATCAACAGTAGGATTACCTAAAGCTACAGCTGCTGAGTCAAGTTTGAGATGAGTGTATGAAAACTTAAAAAAATTGAGGAACTTTATACATTCGATCTAACATATTAGGGGCATCAGGCTAACTATCAGGAATATTGCAGGCAGTGACACACACACACACACACACACACACACACACACACACACACACACACACACACACACACACACACACACACACTCTCTCTCTCTCCAAAGCTGACAGGAGTGGAGGAATGGGTGAAGGTTTTGGAAAAATCTTTCTGTAAAAGCACAGAGTATCTTCTGAAGGACTGAAAACACTGGCACATTCTGGAAATAGCCTCAGAGAAAGAGAACCTCCCACAGAGAGGATCAGAAACTGAGCTCTCCTCTGTGTCTCAATCAGAAAACTGATGAGAAAACCATGTATCTGTCCCTTCATCTTCCTGTCCAGACTCAGAAGCTTGAATTTCTTCAGGAAAAGAGGTATCCCACTTTTTTTTACCAAAAACTACCATATAAGAAAGATCAGTAATCTGAATTATACCCAGAGCCAGACCCAATAAACTACTCCTGTATATGAAAATTAAGGAGAAGTAGATATACATTTAGTTTTGTGTTTTTTTCTTGACAGGAAAAATAGGGCTAACAGTATTATTAATGGTGACAGCAGTTTCCCCAGGGTTGGTCACAACATTCTGGACAAAAAGGGAAATCTTCCCTGTTCCCTCTCCCAAGACCAAGAAGAGTGGCTCTTCCTCTCCCACTGAGAGGATCCCAACAGCTGCAGAGGATGTGGCTAAACTCTGGTCCACAGTGGCTGTAGGTACAGAGGGTAAAAGATGAGTGCCTGAGGGACAAGCTATCTCTGCAGCAGAGTTACCCACCTAGAGTTGAGGCAAATTGCTAGCCTGCTGTGGTGGCAAAGGCTGCTTGCTTAACTTTTTCTTTTTTGTTGCTGAAAGTAGGACCATCCACGGGACCGGTAGTTTATTTCATAGTAAAGCCAGAATGGTGCCTCTTTCCTTGAAGAAAAAAAAGCATTAAGATGCTACAAAAGTTTAGAGTCTTTAAAACACTTTTTTCTACGAAAAATACAGTAAAAAAACAGTTTAAAACACTCTGTCAGCCCCAAAAGTAAAATAAACACAATGACTCCACAGAAAAAAATGTTTTTCAATTAAACAGCTTTTAAACTGACAGAATAAAAGTGCAGTCCCAATTTAAAAGTACTGTTATAGCTTGTGAGAGTCCATTAAAACACACACTCCTAGCTTAAAAGCAACAATTCTAAACCAACAAATGCAATAAAACAAAATGTTTTAATAGGGAGTGTTTTTCTCCAAAGAAAACTTTTCTGCTCAGCAAAGAAACAGCACAAGCCAACTGTTGATCCTTGAAAGCCTGCAGAAGAGTGCTCTCTTCAACAGCTGGAACATTCTGAAGAGCTTGGTAACCAAACCCATGCTTTTAGTCAGCTCAACCCAAGCCGACTGATGGTTTGGGCATGTGGGAGGTGCCCTGAGAATTTGGAAGTTGTACGGCTGTTATATCCTTGGCAGCATACAAGCTAAGGCTACTTGCAGCAGTGATCGATATGACTTTATTTTAATTATTAATTTAATTTATTTATTTGACATTCCCAGTCCAACTTGGTGGAAGCCTATTTTTCAGTGGAGACCCAGGGAGAAAAGCTCCAAGAAAAAGGTTGCAGACTTACATTATTTACATAGTTTATACAGCTTACTACATAGCAATACAGGAGGTAACATAAGGACATGGAATACATATTAAAGGATAAAAAAACAAATATTTACACTCACTGGTTAGTATAAACTTGCTAAGGGTTATATGAATTAGGTAGCTACGATAATGTAGACAATACATTTATATGACAGAAGTAAAATATTCATTTACGACACTGAATGAGGATAGTTATTGTGCAGAGCAGTTTTTATAGAACCTGTAGAACAGGACTGAGACAGGAGAGTAGGAAAATAACAAAGGAGGGAAAATAGGTGGAGGGAAATGAGTGTGAAGAGTAAAGTGTGGGATAAGGATAGGGAGAAAGATCTAGAAGAGACAAGGTTAGGAGGATGTAAGATTCTAAGGAGTAGGTGAGTATGTAGCAGGGGAAATAGTGGTAGGTGAGTCAAGATAGTAGAATAGTAGGTAAGAAGATGGAGAAGATAGAACAAACTAGACAAGAGATATGCTAACTTAGGGAAGGTAGAAATAAGAAATATGCAAGCTATATAGAGGGGAAAGGGAAGATTAGGGTAGTGAAGATTATTGTAGAGTTCCATCTGATGTTCAGCCAGAGGGATTGATGAGACAGGCTAATATACAGGAAGGATGGGATTTAGCCAGGAGTAGAGCATGAACAAAGCCTGGTGATGATTAAGTAAGCCTTAAGTAGTTTTTGATTTTTGAACTATATGGGGATTGGAGCAGTAAAGATAGGTTGAGGCATAGTGTTCCAAATTCTGGAGACATAGTTGGAATAGAGAGAATCCCCGGCATTATTGCTGGATTTTGAGACTTGTAGTAGGCATTTGTCTGACGATCGAAGGATTCATTTGTTATAATAGGGCTGAAGCAGATTTTGGATTGCAGGTCACTTATCTGGTTGGTGTAGTTCTCTGTGGGCAGTTACAAGTTGGGTATAGGTTAAGTAGTTGGGTAATTCTAACCAGCCGAGTTGCCGTAGAGCAGTGCAATAAAGGGATCTGTGGGGGAATTTGTTGCAAATTTGGATATTTTGTTGTAGAAGGTTTTGAGTTTAGCTATGTCAGTTTTCTTTAAGCTGGTGAAAATTGGAGAGGCATAAAGCAGAGTTGAGAGTAGGTGGGTTCTGGCAATAAATTGTTTAGTAGTGTTGGCGGGGTACAGTTTGATTCTTAATAGAGTTGGTTTCTAATTTTGTGTGTGTCTTTTTAATGATCTGAGATAAACGTTTATCGAACTTCATGTTATTATCAATTAGAACGCTGATTAGTTTTGTTTGAGATACAGTAGTTATTATGGTATTGTTGGATAAACAGATAAGAAATGAGGATAGAAAGTGTGAGGATTTGTTATGACCAAAGAGCATTAGTTTAGTTTTGTTTGGATTGAGAATTAGTTGTGAGTTAGTCAACCAGGATTCTACAACTGAGAAAGACTGTTGAGTTATAGCCTGGAGCTGTGGAAGGGAAGGAGCTGCACAGATGAGTGTAGAGTCATCAGCGCACTGTATGATAGTGGAGAGGTGGGTAGCAGTGTGTAGTTTATTAGTAAAAATACCGAAGAGCAGAGGACCTAGGACTGAGCCTTGGGGAACAGCCGTGGTGACAGGCAATAGAGTGGAGAAATCTTGGTGCCATTTAACTGCTTGTTGCTGGCCAGACAGGTAGTTGTGAAACCATGCAAGAGATGAGTGGCTGAGTTTTAGGGTTGAGAGTTCAATGAGGAGTTTTTGATGGGAGATGGGTGTCGTCCATTTTGGACAGGTCCAGGAAGATGGAGAATACTAGTTTATTTTAATTTCTGTATTGGTTGATTGTATTAGTGAAGCTTAGAAGGGCAGTATTAGTACTATGACTGGGCTGGAAGCCATGTTGAGTATTTGTTAGGAGATTATTACTTAAGAGGCACTTTGCGAACTGGGTGCGAGTATATTTTTTCTAGTATTTTGGCCAGAGTTGATAGAATTGGTAATGGCCTGTAGTTAGAGAGTTCTGTTGAGGTCCCACCATTATGTAGTGGGATGATGTAAGATATTTTCCAAATCATGGGAATGTATTGTCTATGATAGAGTGCTTAATTAGAATGGAGACAGGATAGGGGAGATAGCACCAGCTGCTAGCTTAAGGTATTCTGTAGGTAAGCTGATAAACATAGGAAATTTCCTGTACTGCCACTGTGCAAAACCATGCTCTTCTTGCCACCAAAGAGCAATGACAATAAGATTTGCTCTCTCTTCCCTGAATTTTGTGACTAGGTGTAAAACCATTTGGAATATTGAAAAGAAATACAGGAATCTCCTGTGTTATGAGATGGAGAATGGCTCCATCTCTGTCCCTCCACTGCCTTAATTTCAGTAAACAGAATGATGGTAGGACAATATTCATCTTACTGGTAAACAGGTTGATTTCTAGAATGCCTCACTTACAGAAGACCTGGAGTAGACATGGCCTCCAAATTCATAACTCCATGATGGCTGAAGAATTGCTCAGATAATCTACCAGCTTATTTTACTGACAGTAAATCCCTTATTCGTGGTCCACTTACAACTGTATATCAGCTCTACACAAAGTGGACACAACTTTGTGCCCCTAAACAGTTTAGGTATCAAAAGATGTCTTGGATGTGTGATGTAGAAAGACTGGCACCAGAAGGAGCCTTGTCCAAGGTCTTCAAGGTGAAGAAGACTGCCTAAAGCATCAACTGTTAATGTGTCGCTCCAGGGTGATCACAACTTCTGAACTGTGGGGTAGTAGAACTGGGCACCCCACTGAGGAACTGAACTATCAGTTTTTAGGACCTGTAATGGGTTCAACTACAGAAACAGGAGGTCCATGAAAGGGTTGGTGGGAGCCGCTCCCCACTCCATGGACCTGTGACAGGCATTTGACACCACATAACGGTCCATTAACATGAAGTGATGTTGCAACCACTGACAACTCACAGTCCACTGTAACAGCAGTACCATTGTATTTGCAAATGGCACCATGAAACAGTGGCCATCATCAAGCCCAGAATAAGCAGCAAACTCTGAGCTTTGACTTCCTGGGACCTCTCCAAAGGCACAGAAAACCAACAACAAAGACGGTTTAGATCTGTACCTGTGAATGCTATCCTCTAAAAGAAGGGGTCAGAGAGAACTTCTCCAACTTTATGGCTGTCATAAGGGTAGCACTCACTGCAGGGACTCCTCCATGTAGTGCTTAGACTGGATCGCAAAAAGCCAACAGTGCAAGTAGGGGGAACACACACAAGTTAATAGTTTTGCAATGCTTTGAACATCATGTTCAACATTTTGGTATATATTTTGATTAATAAAGAAACACTAAATGGTAGAACTTTGTACTGGAAGTGATACTCACCCACAGTAAATTGGAGGATGTGCCTGTGTGGACCCCAAATGCTGATCTACTAAAAGACATCCATGGTACCATCGAGGTACTTTAATGTAGTGGATGTACCTCTCTCTAGTCACTATTCAAAACTAGGAGTACTAAATGTATTGGATGAAGGTGCTGAGGTCCAGAATGGGAGGTAATCTATCCTTTCAGAGCTACAAGCTAGCAAAAGAACCGGTGATCATAATCAAAATAAGGGACAACCTCAGTGGTCTCTTTTGACAGGACCCTTCCTGGTTGGAGAACTACTTGGTTACCATCACATGGCAAAGCATGACCTCGACCAGAGCCCAGTATGACCTGCAAGACATGGCCAAGCATGACCTTGTTCAGAGTCTAATATGCTCTCCAAGGCATGGCTAAGCATGACCGTGTAGAGGACTCACTGGTTCTTAGTAGTGGTTTCCCAAACCAGATCAAATTCAGGAAAATGTCCCCAAGGGGAATACAATACCAGTCATCACTGCTGTGAATGAGATGGTAGAGATGTACTCTTAAGAATCTCAACTGCTGCAGGAGAGAGCAGAACTATGTGAAGCTTGAGAGCCTTCTATTGGCAGCAAGGAGGAGACATTTTCCTCTTTTGTAATTGGCTAGGTCTAGCAAAGAAAGAGAAGGGAGGTGGAGGGGAATCATGAAAATTATCCACAATGCTGTGAGCCCATTTTTTCTATAAGGAATTATCCATGAAGTCTTGACAGCCCTGGTTGAAGAACACCTCACCCTCAAAATGATCATCAGGGATGTTTTTCCTGGAGTTTCCCTATGTTGGATGAGAAAAGGAAGTTATGTTCTTATCATAATGTTCTATGTGTGTTGTCCATCTCATCCTTTATTCTCACTTATGGGTCGGGAACCAATGCGTCGGATCTGTCTCGGCCTTTCCAATAGCTCGAGGTCTTCAGCAAAGCTCATGGGCTTCCTTCACTACTCATAATGCAGTTCCCCAACTTCCTCATATCTTCTTTGCCCACTTATAAGAAAGGACTAATCCTATAGAATCTACATACTTTACAGAACAATGTCAGCATCTCTGATGCTACGGAGATCCATAATACAAGTGTCCACTCAGTCTTCTAAGAGTTTTGGCAAGGGGCATGGAGGGTGGGTTGTGAGAATAAAGGACGAGATGGACAACACACATGGAACATTATGGTAAGAACATGACTTCTTTATGTGTTGTTGTCAATCTCACTTTATTCCCACTTATAGGACCACGTTCCCAAGCAACCAAACTACTGGGTGGCTCATGGGAGAATATTCCTCAGAACTATAGAACCAAAGGAAGCCCTACTCCTGGAGGTCAAATCCACTTTGTAATGAGTAATAAAGGCATGTGGTTTTGCCCATGTAGCCACAGCACAAATATCATCCAAAGGTAATCTTGCTTGAAAGACTGCAGATGTCGCTACTGCTCTGGTAGAGTGAGATCTAACAGGAAAGGGAAGAGATCTATTTTTTGAATTCCTAGATGTAGGATATACACAAAGTTAGCCATCCAGATAAAGTGACTTTTGAAACTGGAAGGCCTCTCCTAGCTTCAGAGTAGGATATTAGCAATTGGCCAGACTTCCTGAAAAGCTGAAGTTTTGTGTAAATAAAAGTGCAATTGTCTATGTACATCCAGAAGATGCAGACAGTACTTGCCTTTGTTCTAGACGTTAGGGAAAAATACTCACAGCTCAATAGTCTGATTTAAGTTATTTTCTGACACCACTTTAGGAAGAAAGGATAGATTGTCCATGCTGGTGTGAATGACCTGAGACATACCTCCCTGGACTACATGAAAAGAGACATAGAGGAGCTCTCTGAGCATGTAGCTCAGGCCGGTATGACCCTGACCTTGAGTAGCATCTTACCTTCACCAAGAATGATGCCACAATATGAAGACAAGATGATCAATTTCAACAATTGGCTTAAGTGTTGGTGTCATTCAAAGGGGATCCAATGCCTGTCAGCCTGGGATGACATGCTCGACAAGCCACGATGCTTCGCTAGGGACGGCTTGCACCTGCCACCCCTGGGCTTTCGGATATTGGCAAAGGCTCTTGCTACCCCCATAGTGCCTTTTTTAGGCAAGGCTCAAAAGACAAACCCACCTCCATAGGTATCACAAGGGATAAGAAACAGAGTAATGCTACTCAACGCCAGAAGTCTAAACCTCAAGATGCATGCACTCGAAACTCTCCTTAGCATGGAGAACATCGATATCTGTGCAGTAACAGAAACCTGGTTCAAGGCTCCCGAGAGCACCCCAGCACTACCAGGTTATACCTCATACCATGCTTTTCGCCCCAAAACTTGGACCGAACCACAAAAGGAGGGGGGGGTATCAATATTCGTCAAAGATACCCACACCTCCAGGTTGGTGGCACAGCACGAAGCATCAGAGACTATCCATGTGCAACTAACTGTGGGTAAAACTGCCTTCCAGTTTATAGCCTGCTACAGACCACCCTCCCAAACACAGGAACTCCACTTGGCCTTCCTGAGAATACTGGAAAATATGAAGGTCTCTCCAAACACCATTATATTGGGCGACTTCAACTACCCAAACATAGACTGGGAGCATTACTCTAGCTCCAACACCCTAGCCCAAAGGTTCCTAGAATTTATAAACTCAAATGCTATGGAACAACTTGTTACCACTCCCACAAGAGGGGAAAACATACTGGACCTGATCATCACCAACATGGGGACACTATGCTCCAGACCAGAAGTGTATCCCTCACTGGTAAGATCAGACCATAAACTAATCTCACTGGATATTCACATCCCGACCCCACCCCCTGCCCAGAAAACCACAGTGAAAAACTTCTCTAAAGCAAATTTCACACGCCTCAAAACCGAGGCAAAATCCTTCAAAGCCCCCAGGCCTGTGGAAAATACGGCCCAGACCGCAGAATCCTTTATAAACGCATTCTATGAACACCTTCAGGAATGCATGGATCATGCAATCCCAAATAAAACCAAGACCCAATCCTCCAAAGGCAGACGTCCTGTCTGGTGGATCCCAGCCATAAACAAACTATACAATAGAAGGAGGAAGCTACTACATGATAGAGCAAAATCCCAAAAAGGGAAGGCATCTCTGATCAGTATTAGCAAAAAACTACGGGCACTCATAAAATCATCTAAGGCCAGCTTCGAGAGAAAAATTGCACAGGACACTAAGGATAATCACAAGGCTTTCTTTAGTTATGTTAGGAACCTGGGTGGGAATTCCAAAATATGCTCAGAATTAGTCCAAAATGACAAAAAATACACCGAGCCCACAGACATTGCCAACATCCTAGCTGACAGGTTCAGTGCAAACTTCTCCCCTCTCCCCACCAAAAGGGCAAATATCTATCCCAACAGAGTGCTGCCCCCCTGACATCTCAGATGCTCAGGTAAGAGCCGCCCTCTCCAAAGCAAAAAACACAGCATCAATGGGACCAGATGGTGTCCCGGGCTGTGTCCTACATGAACTCCAAGAAGAGCTAAACCCAAACATAAAACTACTGTTCAATCTTAGCCTTACTACAGGATATGTATCCAAAGAGTGGCGTACAGCAACAGTGGTCCCTCTCCACAAAGGTGGTGCCTCAACGGATCCTGGAAACTATCGCCCCATAAGCCTGACTAGCTTGGTCTGCAAAGCTGTGGAAAGAATCATCATGGACCTCATAAATAAAGATATTGGGGACCTACAGACACTGGATCCTACCCAGTTTGGCTTTGTTAAGGGCAGATCCTGCCTCTTAAACCTGGTCGATTTCTTTGAAACAGTCACCAAGGCCATTGACGAGGGGAAGGTGGTCCACACAGCCTACTTGGACCTCGCAAAAGCCTTCGATACAATACCCCACTCGGGAATTATAGATAAGCTCACCAGCTTAAATATAAACCCCTATGTCACTAGATGGGTTGCAAACTGGCTCAAGGACAGAACCCACATGGTTAGAATTGCTGGAGCCATGTCAGACTCCAAACCAGTTACAAGTGTCGTCCCACAAGGCTCAGTCCTGAAACCTCTCTTGTTCAGTATATATTTCTCGGCGGTACAGGCCAACACGGAAGGACTGTGGCTGACCAAGTTCGCAGATGACTGCAAACTGGGCGCCATAATCAACTCTCCAGCCGACAAAAGCATCCTCCAAAAGGGCCTCATAGAAACAGACAACTGGTGCCAGAGCCATGGCCTCAAGCTAAACGCCAAAAAGTGTATAGTCATCCCCTTTGGCAAAAACAAAGTGCCCACAAATTACCACATAGGTGGTAATCCATTAAGTACAGAAGAAGTCATTAGGGACCTGGGGACCCAAGTTGATAGCAATCTCTCATTTGACAACCACGTGGCCAAAGTGGTTAGAAAAACATTTTATACAGCCCACCTAATCATGAAGGGATTCACATCTAGATCAGGGGAGGTCATCGTACCTCTTTACTCATCCCTCATCAGGCCCATAATTGAGTACAATGCCCCTTTTGGGATGTACCTTACCAGACACCTGCAGCAACTGGAAAGACCCCAAAAGTACCTCACCAAGAGGATCAAAGGGCTCAAACAGATGCCATATGCTGCCCGGTTAAAGAAACTCCATCTCTACTCAGTGGCATATCGCCTGCTCAGAGGCGATCTGTGCCTGACGTATAAAGCCATGTCCAACCTGGAATTAATGGACATGCTGCACCTCAGAAAATCCAAATCCCATCGAGCCACGCTCGAGAGACTTGAACCTCAGCACTGAAATAAATAGGACATGCTGGAGGGACAGATTCATAACCCAGAGGCTCCCTTCACTCTGGAATAAAATCCCAGTCCAGGTTAGGCAGAGTCCCACATTGACTCTCTTCAAGAGGAATCTTGATGAGTGGATGGGAGATCGTAGGTTTACCCCGGCTATCACTTCTGTGTCACTGTTAGACAGAGGCACAGTATACTAACCTCAAAAAAAGGCATAGCAAAATTAATTTAAAATGGGTGGCGAAAGCCAAACACACTCTGGCTAGGCTTATAAATGCCTTAGGGCAGATAGCCTAGTATGAACCTATGAACCTATGAACCTATTAGTGTGGATAGAGAATTAGATAAGGTGATGTAGCACAAAGCCTCTAACTCTGATTCTTCTGAAGTAATGGCTACTAAAATACTGTCTTCTAGGAGAAGAACTTTGGATCACAGGAGGCTGAAGGTTCAAAGGGGGAAGAAATAATTTTGTTAATATGAAATTCAGATCCCAGGGAGGAGCTGGGTTTTTATAAGATGGTCTAATCATTGTTGTTCCTTTCAAAAAGGCTTTGTGGAGTCTATGTGACATTACTGAAGATCCATTATCACACCTATATGAAAGTTTGATATTGCTGCCTATTGGACCCTAACAGTAGAGGCAGCTGCGCCTGCATGAAAAAGTTTGGTTAGAAATTCCAGTACAGAATGAACTGATGCAGAAAAAGGGTCCAAATAGTTTTCAGTTGCCCATGCTGAAAAAATCTATTCCATTTGCTATTGTAAAGTCTGCTGGGAGAAAACGTATAAGACAATAGAATATGTTTCACCGGAGAGGACAGATGTGGGTACCTGGCAATCAAGGGAACTGGAGCAGCCAAGCTGTCAATTTGAGGTTGTGAAGACTGGGATGTGCCATTCCTGATGAATGCGTCAGCAGGTCTGGAGCTGGGTCCAGAATCCATGGTCTGTCCCAAAGATGAGGCTGCAGAAAGGGAAACCAGATTTGGTGAGGCCAATAGGGAACAATCAGGATTAATGTGGTCTCCAACAATCTTGCTTTCTGTAATAACTTGGGTATTAGACAGATTGGTGGAAAAGCATATAGGAGTCTCGGAGGCCAATCATGAACCAGTGCATCTCTCGGTGACTCCCCTGTAGGAGGGGTAAGGGCAAAGTAGTTGCTGCAACTGGCGCTGATGGATGAAGCAAACAGGTCACAGCAAGGCTGGCCCCATTTCTGGAAGATTTTTTTCCGTTACCTTCTGATTGAGGGACCACTTGTGCGGCCATAAAATGGCCCAGCTCAGTTTGTCTGCAATCATGTTGGATTTCCCCGGGATGTGTGTTGCAATCAGAAAGTGGTTGGAGGATGCTGCCCATTGCCAAACCCTTAAAGCTTCCTGACAAAGGGGGTATGATCTGTTTCTCTTTTTGTTTGTTTATGTACCAGACTACCGATATGTTGTCTGACTGAATTGCTATCATTCCTAGAGGGAGAGAGTCTTGAAACGCTTGCACTGCCAACAGCACTGCTCTCATCTCCAGGATATTTATGTGCAAGTGTGCCTCATGTTCTTGCCAGGTGCCTTGGACTGTCTTCCCCAGATAATGCCCCCCCCCATCCTATCTGAGAAGCATCCATGTCACTGTGACCTGAGGTTGAGGGGGAATAAAGGGATGGACTTGAGATAGAGAATGGGAGTGAATCTACCAGTGGAGATCCCTTTTGCATGATTTGGTTATGAGAACTTTATGCGACATTGGTAATTCCAATATTAATCTGTGTGTGGAAAGTAGCCATTGAAGAATTCTCATATGTGAACGAGGAAGAGGAATAAGCACGATGGATGCTGACATTTTCCCTAACACTTGTAGTACTTGTTTGGCAGTGGCTTTGGTCTTGTTGATGTAGCAATCTGACATTTAAACGAAGGTTGTGTAGTCTGTCGGGAGGGAGTCGTGCTATAAGCAATGCGGTGTCTATCACTACCCTTGTAAAGGTTAATTTTTGAGATGGTTTTAGACCAGAGTTGTCGTAACTTACAGTAATTCGCAGGGAGGAACAGAGGTGAAGTGTGTAGGTTCTGGTTGTAGCAGAAGATGCCTGGTCGGGGCAGTTATGAGCCCGTCATCCAGATATGGAAACACCCAGAATCCTCGGTGTCTCAGGTGAGCAGCCACCACTGCCATGCAACTGGTGAACACTCTGGGGACTGTGATGGGACCAAAAGGCAGAGCTCGAAACTGGAAGTGACTGGCTCCTAGCCGGAAGTGCAAAAACCTTCTAGACCGCCTCTCCATCAAAATGTGGTAGTATGCATCCTGAAGGTCTATTGAGCACATTCCAGGAATGGAAGTGTTGACTGCAGTGTCACCATCTGGAACTTGTTTTTTTTTTCACAGACTTGTTCAGTTCACTGAGATCCAATATTAGTCTCCAGTCCCCTGCCTTTTTTTGGAACTAAAAAGAATCTTGAGTAAGTTCTGGATCCTCTCCAGTCTGCAAGGACTTCTTGGATGACTCTCTTTTCTAGCAACTTTTGAATTTCTAGTGTTGCTTGTTTCCTTTGATTGGGTGAAACATCTGGGATAGTTCTGTTTATGAGACTGGGAAGAGAAAGGGAATGATATAACCCCTGGATACTATGTCCTGCACCCATTTGTCATTGGTAATTCTTTGCCAGGTGTTGAGGTGCAGCAATAATTGCCCCCCTGACTGCCTCCAGAGGTGAGGAGTCGGGCACTCCTTCAGGAGTGCTGAAAGGGTTTACCATAGAAGGATTCTCTGGACCTCCCCTGCTGCGAAGGCGGCATCTTCCATTACTGTTCCCCCCTCTGCCTCTAGGGAAACATGTACCCTGTGTGTCCTGGTAAGACATTTGAGACTTTCTGAACCACATCTTCCCACTACTCTTTTGACCCTTTGGAAACGGTCTGGTGGGTGTGGAAAAATGTACTCCAACAGCAGACAAAGTCTTACCTTCCTGCTCACACTGGGTTAGAGTTTCTTTGACTTTTGGCTCAAAGAGAGATGAGCCATCAAAGGGAGTGTTAATAAAGGTAGACTTAAAAGGCTCCATGAAATCCCAAAGGCGCATCCAGGCCTGCCTCCTAATAGAGATACCTGAAACCATCGCCCTACTCACTCCCATCTGCTGCATATGAAATGAGTCTCATGGACAAGCTGCCCACCGAACTGAGGGTAGCGAGCTGTGCACTGAATTTATGTGCCGCTGCATCAGCTATAGTCCCCTGGAGGGAGTCTGATAATTCTTTTAGCAGGTCCCACTGAAGTCTGGTGAAGTGGGTGAGGTAATTCAGCGATCTTAAGGTAAAAACCACTGAAGAGAAAACGTGATTCCCAAATCTATCCATTGTTCTGGAATCCTTATTAGGAGGATGGGTAGAACTGGTCTCGGAAAGTTCCTTCTTAGTGGCAGCCGCCATGACCGTGGCATCCACCGGTTCAGCCTTTGTAAGAAAAGACTGGTCCCTAGGGGCTGTGATGTAATTATTTCAACTCCTAGGAGTGGGTTCTATGGAATCTGGGGTCTCCCAGGCCTTCTGACAGAATAACTGGATAAGCTCATTGAAAGGCGGTGTCACCCAGGAGGTTGAAGGGCAGGAACCAAAGGCCTTCGGGAAGACCAACTCCTCTGCCAAAAGGACTGCCAACCACCCCTCTGTTTCAGGATTTCCAGGATGTCTCCAAAGGAGACGTCCTCGGGGGGGGTGACAGTGGGGACCCTTCTGCTTCATCGAGGTTGGTGCCTGAAGTGACTAACTCTTCAGGAGAGTCAAGATGCTTCCTCTTGCGTGTTCTTTTCAGAGGAACTTCCTCATTGGGGTACTGTGGGGAGGTCTCAGAAGAGAGCGGAGTTCCCCAGGGAACACCCTGAGGCCTTGGTTCCCTGCAGTCCTGCGGATGGGAGTGAAGAGGCAAAGACACTTGCACAGAAGAGAGAGGATGCTCTGAGGTATACTGTGTCTGGTACAGGAGGGGGGGGGCAGTCATCACCCTTCTCATAACTTCAAAGGCAGACTGCTCCTGCTCCGAAGGACTCCCTGGATTTGACAACATAGATGTTGGAGCCAAAAAAGTCCTTGGTGCAGAAAATGGAAGCTCTGACACAGAGGTGGGAGCCGAACTCATCTGAGCAGAGGCCCTGAGAGACATAGTCAGATCTGAAAGGATCTGAATTGGCTCCAGTGACCCGACTGGTGAGTGTCAGCTCCAAGAGATCTTCTGCTCCGACTAAGTGGAGACACTCAGGGCAGACTTTGGATCTGAGGAACTAAGAGGACCTGGACCAGAAACAGACACTAGCTGGATGTCGGAGACTTCCACCTCAAAGGCTGAGGGATGGCTCGGTGGAGGAATAGGCACTACAGAGGGAGGACTAGTCTGATCTGGCTCCCTTGGGCTTGGATCCAAAAGAAGCTTGGCCAAAGCAGGTGTCTTAAGCAGCCTTTGCACAATCCTATCCACATCTTCGTCGGAGAGGTTCCTAGTAGACTTTGTAGACAATGTCGGGGGTCTGGACCTCGTAAGGAAGGGAGATGGTAGCTGAGATGTGATCGGCTCCAAGGATGGAGATCGGTTCCAGTAGCCGTATTCTCCAGGTGGTTGGGTTTTCAGGGCCGACTCCGAATCTTTTTTCTGGAAGGAGATTTCTGCTGATCCAAGGACACACCCAGATCCATAGAAGCTGTCAGCTCTGTGGAAACTGTCAGAGCAAACACTTTCAGCACCTTGGCTCCAAAGAATCTTTTGAAGCCAGGGAAGGTTGTTTTCCAGACCTCTCTGATTTGTCAGACTTTGGAGCGGTGGAATCAGACGCAATAGCCTCAGAGAAAGGGGTTTTGATTAACCCTTTCAGAATCAATTTTCTTTTGCATTCCATTAACACCCTCTGATTGAAGGTGTGACAAATGGAACATGATTCCTGAAGGTGAAGAGGCTTCACAAACAGTAAACACACAAAGTATGCGAATCACTGAGGGGCATCTTTTTTCCATACTTCTCACATTTTTTAAATCCCAAAGGTTTGCTTTTCTTTTGGGACATAATGAAGAGATGTATCAAAATCCTAAAAGAAAAAAAGAAACAACAAGGAACTACAACTATCTATATATTTATAGTATTTTTATAGCAGTAATTAGAAATTAAAAAAGTCCTCTAACTTAAGCGGACTTAGGGGACTGCTCTCTAACTTAAACAAACAGGAACCAGAAAGACTTTTAGCTATATAAAGACAAAATACATTAAAAAGGAAAGATAAACAGAAGGAAACACCCTCTAACAAATTAGACATCCCGAAAAATAAAAAACAGATGGTAACAGCAAGGGGAAGTACTAGAAGGGACTACAACTAACGCTGGTAACTAGAAAAGGAGAATAAGTAAAAATAAGTAAGATTTTTAAAATATTTTAGAGATTTAGAAGATAAGTATAAAAGAACTTAGCCTAGAGCTTGCTTGAAGAAAGTACAGTTGTGCACACTTACCATAAATGTAGATGTTCGAGTGTATTCACTGTTGCAGTCATTACATTTGGATTATCTGCTTGCAGGTAGCCCTCAGTTGGCCTGATTAACAAAGTCTTGGGTCCTGCATCGGTTGCTGTCCCTTCTTCCATGACGTCAGGTCGTCAGGGGTATAAAACATGCAGCCGATGCCATTATATCAGCTTTTCTTGTCCCAGATGTCAGGTGCCCCCCTAATGGGAAGCAATTAAATATACAAGCACAAAGATATACCTCCAACAAAAAAGCAAATACACCAAAAAGGCTTTTAAGCACAATAAAGGAAAGTAGAGGTATAGCCAAAAGAAGTTAGGGGGCTGGATGGAGGGTAACCAGGACTGCAACAGTGAATACACTCGAACATCTACATTTATGGTAAGTGTACACAACTGTACTATGTTCTTCGTGTTTCACTGTTGCAGTCATTACATTTGGGTAGATTCCCAAAGCTATGGTTGGGAGGAGGAATTTAGATAGCATTAGGGCCAGCTATAAGGCCCTGCAAGACTGCAGTGGCAAATCCATCTCTGGATTTAGAGGAAACTGACAAATGATAATGCTTGGTGAAAGTGTGTACAGAACTCCAGGTAGCAGCTTCTAGGATGTCCCTAGTAGGGACGCCTCTGAGAAAGGCTGTAGAGGTAGCTGCAGCCGTGGTGGAGCGAGGTCTGATCCCTTGGGGGATAGGTTTCCATGGTGCTTATAGCAGAAATGAATGCAATGGCTTATCCATTTAGAAATGGTTTGCTTTGAAATAGCCTTCCCCTCTGCCCCTGCAGCAAATGCCGCCAGCAGTTGTTCAGATTTCCTTTGAGGTTTAGTCCTGTCCAAGTAGAATCTAAGTTGTCTGTGCACATCTAAGGAATGCAGTATCCGTTCTCCTTTATTATGTGGTTTGGGAAATAAGGTTGGCAAATGAATGGACTGATTAACAGCCACACTGGATACCACCTTGGGCATGAAGGATGGATTGGTTCTGAGGGACACCCTGTCCGCATGAAAGATGATGAAAGGCTCCACTGCCATAAGGGTCTGTAATTCAGATACCCTTCTAGCTGAAGTGATTGCTAAAAGGAAAGCTGTTTTCCAAGAAATACATTTTAAGTCTGCAGTAGCAGCTGGCTCAAAAGGAGGTAGAGTGAGTTTCTCCAAGACAATATTAAGGACCCGGGCTGGGGTTGGAGCTCTTCTGGGTGGTCTCAAATTTTTGGCCCCTCTGAGGAACTGTTTGAGCAGTGGATGAGAGAAGAGGGGAGGTTCTGTGTTATAATGAGCTGAAATGGCTGAGGCTTGGATTTTAATGGAGGAAAAAGACAGGCCCTTGTGAAGCATCTCAGTTAAGTATTGTAAAATCTGAGGTAAACTGGGTGCTGTTGTGCTCATCCCTTAAGACTGGTTCCAGGCACAGAATCTTTTCCATTTTTCAGCATGAGGTTTTCTAGTACTAGGCCTCCTTGCCTCTAAAATTATATCCATCACAGGTTTGCTGAGGGATGGTAAAGGAGAGATTAAGTAATTAGCCAGGCTGCAAGGTTCAGTGTTAGAAGCTGAGGGTGCAGAAATCAGGTTCTCCTGCTGAGACAGCAGGGAAGGAGTCTGATGCAGGTGCCATGGAGATAACTGTGACACTGCGCAGGAGGGGGTACCAGTGTTGGCGCGGTCAGTCAGGAGCAATCAAAATCATCCTTGGTTTGTCCTGTTTGATTTTTAGTAGTACTTTGGAGAGCAGAGGCAGAGTGGGAAGGCATAGACTGATGCGTTTTTCCAGCTGAAGGACAGAGCATCCACTTTCCAGGCTTGTTTGTGGGGAGTCCTTGTGCAAAATTTGTCCAATTGGTAGTTCTGGGGAGAGGCAAACAGGTCTATATCTGGGCTCCCCCATTTGCTTGTCAACATGTTGAAAATCCTTAGTTCCAGTTTCCACTCGTGTGGGTCCATGAGGTTTCTGCTTAGTCCGTCTGCCAGCGTATTTAATTTTCCTGGCAGGAATTGAGCTTTTAGGTGCACTTGGTAGCTCAAGGCTGCACAATGCCATGGCTAGTCTGCAGATGGGGGTAAGAATGTGTACCCCCCTGCTTGTTTATGTACCACATAACAATGGTGTTGTCCATCTTTACCATTAGTTGTCCTGGAAGAATGTGGTCCTTGAAGGTTGTCAGAGCATTCTGTACAGCTAACATTTCTTTTTGATTGATATGCAGGTGCATTTGACTTGGGTTCCATTTGCCCTGAATGCACTTTCCTGCCAGGTGAGCCCTCTATGCATAGTCTGATGTGTCTGTAGTTAGGGTTTAAGCGGCAGGGGGTGGTGTGAAAGGTAGTCCCTTGTTTTGGTGGCAGGCCTCTGCCCAAGAACTCTAGGCGTAAGCAAGGTATGATAGGAATCATTGTTTCCAGGTCTTGAGAATGGTGACATCATAGGCTTTTTAGATAACACTGTAGTTTCCTCATATGCAGTCTTGCATATGGAATTAGAAGAATGCAGGAGGCCATGAACCCCAAGGCTTGCAGTATTTGTCTTGCAGATAGCAGGGTTTTTGTGGCCACTTGTTTGAAGTAGGTTGTCAAATGAATTTGTTTCTCTGGTGTGAGGTAAGCCATCTGGGAAGTTGTATTCAAGCTTGCTCCCAGGAATATAATTTGTTGACAGGGTACCAGGTGTGATTTCTTTTCATTTATGATGTACCCCATACAAGTTAGAACCCTTTGTACAAAGGCCAGATGATTCAAAAGTATGTCCTGGCTTTCTGCCTGAATTAGACAATCGTCCAGGTATGGGTATATTTGAATATTTGCCTGCAAAATGCAATAACTGGAGCTAGACACTTTGTGAATGCCCTTTACGCAGTAGATAAGTCAAAGGGCAGTGCAGATAACTGATAGTGCATGTAGCCTGCTTTGAAGCATAGGTATCTTCTGCAAGAGTCCCTGATTGGGATGTGCAGGTATGCTTCTTTTAAATCTAGTGTTGCCAACCAGTCATCTTTGTCTAGCATAGGAAGTAATTGGTGAACATCTTGAATTTTGGAATCTCCAAAAAGGTGTTTAGAGCAGACAGGTCCAGGATAGGACGCCATAAATTGTCTTTTCTGGGTACCAGGAAAAGTCTTGAGTAGAAACCTTGTCCCTTTTCCTCTTCTGGTACCAGTTGAATAGCCCACATGCTTAAGAGAGAAAGTACTTGTTTTTGGGCCTCTGCCCACTGATTTGGGGGTAGGTCCAGCCACCCGCTTGTTGTTGACAACATGTGGAAGTGAAATCTGTATCCCCGGGACACTATATTTAAAACCTATTTGTCCTGGGTAATGAGTTCCCAATTCTTTGCATGAAGAGCAATCTTTCCCCCCAAAGGGACAGTCAGTTGATAAGTGCTTGGAAATTTTAAAAGGAAGTCATTGAGATAGTTTAACATAGTGGGGGGTCTTATTATTCCCAGATTTGGAAGTGGAGGCCCCCCACTGCTTAGTTCTGTGTATCCCCTGGGACTGAAACATGGGGTTTTTGCTGTGTCTGGGTTTGGCTTGAGAAGACCTGGAAAGGGCTGGAAAGGACCAATTCTTAGAGGGGCAGTGCCTACTAAATCTAGGAGGCTGAACTTGTAAAAAACTTTAACAGTTTGCATAGATTTAGCTTTATCTTCCATCTTTTTAAAGAACTTTCTCAGCCTTGTTGCCAAACAAGTGGTCCTGATTTAAAGGAGCATCCAACAATTTAGCTTTAACATGATCAGGCAAAGATTGCTCCTTAAGACAAGCATGCCTTCTGTGCACAGACCCAGTAACAGCAGCCCTGCTAGAGGCCTCTAATGAATCAAAACCACATTGCAAAGTATGTTTTCCAACTTGTTCAGCAGAATGCATTAAATCCTGTAATTCTTTATTTTCCACACAGTCAGGAATCAACATCATTTTCTGTTTAAGCAGTCCAATAACATGTTGCTGATACTTTAGCATATGAAACTGGCAGTTTAAAGCCCTAATGGCCAAGGTTGCAGAAGTGTAAACCTTCTTACCTCATCTGTCCAGTGCCCTGGAGTCTCTATCAGAAGGGGTAGGATTTTTAGCAGTAGAAGCCTTAATGCCCTTGGGCCCCTGTGAAATAGTCTCTGGATCTACAATAGAATTTTTAAAAGGGAACTTGTGGGACTCAGGGACCCTGTAGTATCTGTCAGGTTTTCTGGGAACAGGAGGCAGGGAATCAGGGGCCAAACTAGATTCTGAAAAAGCATCAACAATGTCTAGTACAGGAGGAATAGCTAAAGGCCTATGCTGAAGTAGGAGAAGGAAATCCCTAAGCCTCTTTTTTGAATCAGAAAAATCCTGGCTTTCCCAGTGGAAATGCTCCATTAGAGTATGTAAGGTTTCCCCAAAAGAAAAATCCTCAGGAGGGGAAGCAGAGGGAATGGAGTCCTCTGCATCACAATCTTCATAAGTAGATAATGACAAATCCAGATCATCAGAAGAATCAGGAAAAACAGAATCCTGATCAGAAGATTCATAATCAACTTCAGTCCTAGGCCTCTTAGAAGGGGGGGGGGGGGTTGGCTACCCCTGATTAGAGTTATTAGATCTTCAGCCATCTTATCATTTGTTTTTTAGGCATAGAGGCCTGAGCATGTGGCCTGGGCATTGGTTTTTTAGGCATGGATCGAGGTTTAGGCCTAAGTAAAGAAGGAGGCGTTGGTTTAATATGCAAGTCCATAGGCCTGAATACACCCTCAGAAGCCGGTGCCTGCACAGCAGCTCCGGACCCATCCAAGGTAGAGACACCCACGGGTTCCATAGTTGAAGCATCTCGTGGCATACCGGACTCCAAATGGGTCTCAGTAGAGGCCGGCGAATCAGAAGTAGCGGGTATCAGGAGCTGCGAAAGCTCCTCACTGAGTACCAGCGAACTGGCAACTGGCTTAGGAGAAGCGTCGTTGGCAGTTTTGGACCTCGGCGACCTGTCTCTGTCTTTATCTTTGCGTTTTTTCAGAATCCCAGTAGTCGGATGGCTAACCGTCGAAATTTCTGGATAAGTAAACCGAGAACTGAAATATTTAGTGTCAAAAATATACCGACAATGGACAGTGCACTGATTAAATAAAGCAGAAAACCGACAGCAAGGTACATCGTGGTCAGGGCCTAGGCAAGGAATACAGTACGAATGAAAATCAATCTTTATGAGGTATTTGCTTTCCACAAGTAATACAATTATTAATTTTTACTGACATCAGTAAGGAGCAAGAAAAAGTTTCCCCAACGGGGGTACTTAGCTTTAGTTGACAACTTCGGTTCTGAAACTCGAAAACGAAAATTTCAGGAGTCGGCTGACCGGCACTTGCAAACTGCTTCTGCTTCGGGCACCGCATGACAAGAAAGACTGGTGTAATGGCGTCGGCTGCATGTTTTATACCCCTGACGACCTGATGTCATGGAAGAAGGGACAGCAACCGATGCAGGACCCAAGACTTTGTTAATCAGGCTGACTGAGGGCTACCTGCAAGCATATAACCCAAATGTACTGACTGCAACAGTGAAACACGAAGAACATCCTTTTTCGCAAAGTGACAAATGAGATCTGAGGAAGTTGGGGAACTGCATTATGGGTAGGGAAGAAGGCCCATAAGGTTTGCTGAAGACCTTGAGCCATTGGAAAGGCTGAGACGGATCTGACCCCTAAGTGAGAATTAAGGCAAGATTGACAACACCACATCATCAGCTACGACAGCCTGAGCAGATGCGTGCTTGCAGCCTTGTCCACAGCATCAGCACAATCAAAATTACAGGCTACATGGAAACCCATTTTAGAAACCACAAAAAATCTGAATGAGTTTACTCTAGATACTAGTCTTGGGAGATTTGTAAGCTCTTTTACTACCCTGTCAACATGAGACAACTGGCATTTGGACACATATAACAAATAGGTGAGGGGTCTAAGCTCCAACTTAAAAGAAAAGTATAGTCTCTTGCTGCACCTGGCCAGACCTTTGCCTCTTTGGCAGTAGGGTAGCAAAATACTGTAGTATCTGAGACATGTGTTGCACTGAAGAGATCACATGGGAGTCAAATGAATGATGTCTGGTAAACAACTCACTCCATTTAGCTTGATTTTTGGGGGGGGGTATGTAAGGGCAATCTGCTTTCTTATGGCTGCAGAAGAATAATCCAGGTTCTTCACGGCTTCCAGAAAAAGCATCTCTAATAACTGTTTCTTTGGGCCAGATAACCTGTCCTCCACCTACTTTTTTATAATGACCAATTGAAACAAAGTTTTAAAACGTGAGAAACAAAACTCATGGGATTCTTTAGTCAGAACACATCACACTTAATGCCTCAGCTAACATCTTCTAAGAACTCCGAGTTACAGAAGAAAAATCCAGGTGCTTCCAGGCTGCCAAAAGGCATCCCTGATAACTGGTTCTTTGGGTGGGACAAACTAAGTCTTCTGGCTCCTCCACCTATTTCTTCAGATACTAATGCAGATGTTTATGAAGAAGGTATGGGAGTCTGAGACCACTCCATTCTAGACATCATAAGCCTCGGGGTCTCAAGTGATGAGATGAAGGGCTGGATGACTTCTTGTCTGTCTCTAAGATAATGGCCTACAGGTTTCAGACTGGTCATGCTACTATGAGAGGCAGTCTTTTGCCTCCATCAGCTATGGGCACGAGCACATGGCACAGTCTTGCACAGGCCAGTGTTCAGTTATCACACACTTGGTGTCAGGCAATAGGAAGCTCAAACATGGTTGAACTGCTAGAACTTAAGGACGTACTTCACTTCCAGTTTTCTCAAGACAGTAAAAACAATGGTGATGAAGGCCTTAACTGGCAATCTGATGGCTACAAGTATAATGTACTGATTTATATCTGGGTATTAAACGTCAGATTTTTTCACTGATGAGATATCAACTGTATAGGTAGCAGAAAGCAACTGATGGGACTAACAGACTGGACATGTTTATATAATCTAAAAGTGACATTACACTATGTGTTGGCACTGAGTGTGCCTCCAAGGATAGAAGAGGATTGAATCTTCTGAGAAAAATGCCTTGGTGGAAAAGATGAATCCAGTAATATCACTCAGCAAGGAGGGCTTCCAATTTTACAAGAATTATGGTCATCATATTACGGTCATCATATGGTGGCCAGATTAATCACAAAGGAATCATATTATGAACCTCAAATTAATGTCCTGTGGTGAGGTTTTCTAGAGCAATATGACGAACCTTAGATTCATGTTGTGTGATGGGGTTCTCTAGGGCAATGTTCTAGCAAGCTAGTTATTAGTGATCATACATGATCTATTTTATGCCTTGTGGTTTTGGCAGAATCCCTGTATTTATAAATGTGACAAACGACTACAATGATTTCAAGGCAAAGTTGAAAAATGAGCAACCACAAATCTAGAGGTCATCCTTCTGACAAGTGAACTGACCTTTCAAGCACCTTCTCTTCCAGTGTAACCAATGCTTGATGAAGGCCTTAACTGGCAATCTGATGGCTACAAGTATAATGCACTGATTTATATCTGGGTAATAAACACCATAATTTTTCGCTGATGAAGATCTTGAATGAGATATCAACTGTACAGGTAGCAGAAAGCAATTGATGGACTAAGGGACTGGACATGTTAATATAATCTAAAAGTGACATTACACTATGTGCTGGCACTGAGTTTGCCACCAAGGACAGAAGAGGACAGAATCTTCTGAGAAAAATGCCTTGGTGGAAAAGATGAATCCAGTAATATTACTCAGCAAGGAAGTCTCCCAATTTTACAAGAATTATGGTCATCATATGGTGTTCAGATTAACCACAAAGGAATCATATCATGAACTTCAAATTCATGTCCTGTGGCGAGGTTCTCTAGGGCAATATGATGAACCTTAGATTCATGTCGTGTGATGGGGTTCTCTAGGCAATGTTCTAGCAAGTTGGTTATTAGTGATCATGCATTATCTATTTTATGCCTTGTGGTTTTGGCAGAATTCCTGCATTTATAAATGTGACAAACGACTGGAATGATTTCAAGGCAAAGTTGAAAAATGAGCAACCGCAAATGTAGAGGTCATCCTTCTGGCAAGTGAACTGACCTTTTAAGCACCTTCTCCTCTAGTGTAACTCCTTACCAATATAAATCTTCTCACTCACAGACTGCTATGCCCCAATGCTAATAAACAATTTCACTTACTTGTTTTACCATCTTTTACTAATGTCTTACATCTGCTCTTTCAGTGCTTTTAGAATAACACGTGGCATACACCTACATTACCTAATTATGGTATACAATAGCTATGCACCTTATTCCTTTGGTTTGAATTCTAGTATCATGTGCTTGTGACTTGTTGAGGCATGTACTGGTCTAGTATTCTATATACCACATTTGTGGAATCTGTAGTGTTATTTTGACCTATGGTATAGTTCAAATTGGTCAAGCTGGATCAACCAACTACAGTAACAAGTAAAAAAAATTATAGCATTAAATTTGCTACCATCATCAACTGATTTCACATGAATGATAGACCTACTGAGAACCTGGCTAACGCAAAGTATGACACACACTAAAAATGAGGAAAGATGGAAAAGGTACAGGTCTTGATGCATCAAAATAATGCTCACCTGACTTCCTTGTGCTTAGGTCCATGCAGGGCACCAATAATTGCTCTATCTGCGGGAAGGCAAGAAGCAGAACATTTTTGGTGGGCATATATAGATAATGAGATCAGACTATGAGATACCATTATCACACAAATGATGCATCAGTGATAAATGCTTACATTTACTGCTTTGCCATTTGTTTGGACATTCCTTCATAAACTGCAAACAGTACTAAGCTACACTGGAGTTCACTCTCCAGAGTACCTGAATCTTTCTCTATCTGAGTTGAGTTGTGTGAATGTCCAATCAATACTCACAATTTCTCCTTCATAATCTTTGTCAGTGGTCCTCAGAAATCTGAGTTTTACCAATTGTTTGAGTCAAGGTTCCACACTGATGACTGAAATGCAGCAAAGCCAACATTTGGCTACTTTATCATTTCACGGTGATAGAGATTAAAGTGCAAGCAGTACTGTTAAGTAGCTTTATCAAATGGTATATTGCAGTCAATGCCAATTTTTACAGGGATATAGCCAAGACTATGGCTAGGTGCCCCATGCTCAATTAGCTTCTCTGCTGTCGGAGTGACTAGCAAGGGAGTATGGGCATGTTTGTCCTGGAGGTGAGGGTTTGCATTCGGGTAAATCTCACAGCCGATTTCGAACACTGGCTGGGAATATGAAGGGGTTAGCTGCCCTTATGGATACAGGGCACTGTCTGCGTAACTTCAGAGGTGAGGTGATACACTAGCACACCCACTGCATATCCATACCTGGACAACACAAGTGCACCAGTAGAAGGGAATCTTAGAACGTAACAAAAAGTCCTCCTCAGCAACAATATGATTCAGCCTCAGGGTGCCTCAGTCTCCTCACTGGCCCAAAAATGAGGTCAGAGAAAGATGGGGAGAGTGTTCTCAAGTTTAGTAGCCCAGTAACTGAGAACAGGCACCCAGGAGTAGTTCATGGTCAGGTAAGGGGGGAGTTAAAAAAAGGTATAATTTGAGGCAGCTAACAAGAAAATGCAGACTAAAAAGAGTTCAAATCCTTTAAGAGGATGATCACATCTTCTGGAAATGCAAACTCATGGTAAGTAATTAAAGAACTGAAAATAGAGGCATAAGCAGAAAACGTACTGGAAAAGATGGAACTGTCTGCTGACGTTTTTGTCAATTGAGCATTTGGCATGGACTTTCTTGTGAAAGAATCTAAATATAACAAATAAAAGTGATACAGCACACTGATGACAGCTGGCAGAATTTTCTACAAAATGCAGATTTAATTCCATTCTTTTCACTGAATAATCACACATTAACCAAATTGTCTCAGTAACACAAAAAAAATATTATCTGCAGGCCAGATATAGATTTTTACTACAAGAAAAATGATCTTCATTGCTCACTGGCATTTTTCTGGCCATACAAAACTCTTTCCAAACAGAATGTCCCATTGCAAAGTGGCAGAGGTGCTTCAGATAACAGTAGTGGGTATTCAATGCAGAAATCGCACAGTAAACAAAATCATAAAGTCCTCTGCAAACTGCAATTACAATGACTGCGTTTACAAAAAAAAAATCCTCTTATTCTTACCAGTGCAACTTCTTCCCAAATCAGTACCCTTTAAAATGATACCAGGGGCATTACTCAAGTTTCAGAAAGATTGCTATAGTGAAAATGTATGACCGTTCAGTATGAAAGCATCAGGCTGCCAAAAAGAATGGCATCTTTATTTTTTCTATCTAAAAAAAGTAACATTTCCATATACAGCAACTACAGTTTTTGACTCCCTCCCAGTCCCTTGACAATTATATTATGAGGGTGCTAGCAAAATTGGCATGAAACATGTTTGCCAGATTCAAATAATTGTGATAAAAAAAATAACAGACCAGTGTTGTCTCTTTTACCCATAAATGACTCTTACTCTAAAAAGGAAGCAATCACCTAACCATCACTCTTAAGGGAAAACGCAACCCCTATCTGTCCAGAAGTTCTTGTTGGTCTAGCGGCAATGACATCAGCACAGCATTCTGGAGGTTTTGGATTCAAGTTCTAAACGAGAGCTGTTATCATCCTTTCACTTCTAGCATTCTTTAATAATTATTACATGAAGCTGCAGGATCTTCTTTACTGCTGGATGAGAATGTTTGGTGCTCAGCAGAAGGAAGCCAAATAAGACAAGATCTGGAAGTGATAGAAAAAAATTTATTTTATATGGCCATTTCAACAATCCCTGACATTCTAGCTCAAGATTTTCATTACGGTTTCTTTGAGTAACTGTTGTGCGAAATGTGGGACTATTACTAAACATCCTGTGCAGAATCTAATTTCTGTGGTTAATAACCATGACCATCTTCGAGGTACCATCCCAGTTCAAAAGGAAGTTTTACAGGAAGAATATGGTATATGACGGTTTGCTCAACTGGATGAATGTAGTCCTGGCACTCTGACAGCTTTAAGTAATTTTTCCAGTATCATATGCTGATATCTTTTCATATATTCATAAATAGCAGCTGTCTTTTCTCATCAAAGAAAGGTACTCATCATTTTGTGAAAGTAACTTAAGATGCCACAGTGAAAACTCGGGCACCTGCATTCAAGAAGCAGCATAACAAAACTATGCTGAAAATTTTCAAAGATGCTCCTGAGAAACCAACAATGTTATGATACATGGGTTCTTTATCAACATGATGATTTTATTTTTCCTGATCTAGGTTTTCTACCTCAAAAGTATATTTTGATCTTCTCTGGCAAAGATCACCTTCTTCATCATGTGAAAAGCCTATATCCATGAAGCAGTGCATAACAATATTGCTGATGTTTTTGCACATTCACAAAACAAACAGCATTAGCACTACTAGATTAAAATACCTAAAGTTTATTTGCGACATAAACAGGACATGTTGGAGAGAGAAATATGTTTTTCAGAGAATTCCTATTCTCTGGAACAAGGCCCCCCATCCATGTGAAGAATTCCTCCCTATACTCTTAAGTACAACGTGGACCAATGGATGGGTAATCAGAAATTCACCCCTGGTCTGGCTCCTATATCTCCAATGGAAAGAGGCAGTCAGTAAATCACCCCCTATATAAATCAAATTTGTGGGTCAGTGGCCATGGGGTCTAAAATGGCCCTGGCCTTTAAAATTTGGTCCTGTGTGAGTGGGAATTAGACACCTTAGTGTATCTTCAAGGATTTTATTACACTAAATGTACCGCTGTTACATGGATGACATTTTTTTCGTGTGGGAGGGAACAAAAGAGCAATTATCCGTATTTGTTGAATCCGTTTCCCAGAGTATAGATTTCCTAGATTTTGTAGTAGGTCACTAGGGAGATTCAGTCACTTTCCTGGATACTAATCTTTTCATAGACAAAGAGAAGGGAACCCTTTCTTCCACCATACAAAGGAAGGAAACTTTAGAAACAACTATCTTGATTTCAGTAGTCAGCACCCCTTCTTTATGAAGAGAAATGTTGTAAAAGGTCAATTTATTAGGGTGTCCAGGTTGACTAGTGATGATTCTATGTTTGAATGAGAGGCAGATTTTTTGACTAAGTTGTTTCATCAGAAACATTGCCCTTTGAACTTAGTACTGAATGTTAGAAGAGAGGTACAAAGTGCCAGGTAGACTAAATTTAAACCGATTTTAAAGTCTGGGTTTTCTCCTACCAAGACTGACACCAATGACAATGACCATCACTTGAGTTTCTCCCTTCCCAACAGGAGGGATATAAGAATGATTACAGAAATTTTGTCTGAAAACTGGAAACTTATTCTCAGTGATATGAATATAAGTACTATTTTGGGGAATGCACCAGGGTTCACTTTTAAACGCACAAAAACATTGAAATCCTTCTTTGAACACAGAGATGTTCCCTTTCTTTTGTCATCTACATCTGATGATTCTAATCCTGCAGGTATGTTCACTTGTGGTAAATGTGTGTGTTGTGATTACATTTACAAGGGTCATTCATATGTCTTTTCACACTGCAATTTTGTGGTATCATTCAAACAACACTTTGTAATAGTGCTTTAGTGGTATATTGTGCAGTGTGTTCTTCATGCAAAAGCTTTTATGCTGGCAAAACATCCCGTAAATTGAGTGACAGGGTGAAAGAACATAATTCTGCTATAAGAAATTCTGACTCTTCTAATGCCTTAAGTAAACACAGTAGTGTATGCAGTAATTTTAATAAGTTTTATTTTTTTGTACTGGAACAGATAAAAGATTTTTTTGGAGATTCTGATAATCTCTTGCAAGTTCAAGAACTAAAATGGCAACTGCGCTTGTAAGCAGAAGTTTACCCTGGTTTAAATTACAGTCTGAACCTTAAATGTGCACTAAAGTGGTTTCAGTTATTTGAGACAATTTTCTGGCGGTCTTTATTATTATATTCAATACAGCTTTTCTGTAGTTCACTGTTGTAACTGATCCCTCTACTGTATTACAGTTTTCAATGTATTCAGGTTTTAATGTATTCTGTTTTACTAATAATTATTGGAGGTTACACGAATGTACTAATTTACTTAATTTAATTACGAATTTACTGTATGGACAGTTCATATTTTGTGTTTTATAACACAGTTATTTTTACTGGAGTTTGCTGAGATGTTAATTATTCATGATCATGTAATATTTTTGTATTATATATTATGTGATCATGAATAATTAACATCTCAGCAAACTCCAGCAAAAATAACTGTGGAACTCCGGTCCGCTAATGATTGGCAGTTGTTTTTTATGGTGTCAAGTTGCCAGCCTGACACCCAACCTTCAACGAAGGCATGCCCATTCAACGTATGTCTTTCGAACGCCCACTCGACCGCGGGGAGGACATGCAGACTCCACACAGAAGGCACTCCCAACCCAAGCCGAGAATCGAACGGGAGAACCTCTTGCTGTGAGGCAACAACGCTACTGCTGCACCAACACGGAAGGCCTTACAAAAATATTACTCTTGTTCCATCTGCTTGCCTGTTAATCTAAAGAATTTCTGATACATTAAAGAACGAAAGCTAATTACACCCTGTGTGAAGTGAGGTATTTTGGCCTGATGTGGCCTTATTTATTTTTAAAGTTGAAGTTTTTTTAGTGTGTGTATATATATATATATATATATATATATATATATATATATATATATATACACAAACATACAAACACATTATATACATAAATGATGATTTAGATTTGCAGTGACAAGTCACATTCATGCCAACAGTTTCTGATGCAAAAAAAAAAAAGACTGGGCTCTTGCTTTGTGGATCATATGTTGCAACATATAAGGATATCTTTACTGTCAGCAGACATGAGGTAGTATTGTAAAACACTACACTACATTTTATCACTAATTCTATTTAGAAAATAGCACACATTAATATGCCATGATGACCGTGTAAAATTTAACCTAATAATATTAATTACTTTCCAAATTTTTCCCTAAAACTTAATGCAGGAACCACTTTTTCCTGACTCATGAACGTCAATACTGTTCATGTACTGCTGAAGCAGCTATTTTTTAGCATGAAAAACAGATTTTGCCTTTTTAGTGTAACATAACCTCCTTTCAGAGACTTACATAATTGTTTCTGTTCATATTTGTAAATGCTCCATACTAACAAAACACCAGACCAATAATAGATAAATGCACCAGCAATTGGACTCCAGGAAGCCACCAGATGAAGGAAAAACAAGCCACGAAATTTAACCTAGGTTTCGTCTTTAATCCGACTTCATCAGAACACAAGTTAATACAAATGAAAGCAACCTTATATATACACCTAAAAATGACATCATCACAAGTCAATTGAGTAATAACTTAATTGACATAATCAACTTAATTAATTAATTAATATGAAGGTCTGCATACATAGTAAAAAGACACAACCCTAAACCTAAATATAAAATGTATCACTGTTAACATCAAAATAAAACAAAAAAAGTTAAAAATTCAAAATTCATGAATTCATGGTCCAGCAGATTATGGTAGATAAATTTGGAAGGAAAATGGACGTGCATTTAGATATAGGTGAGATGAAATGGCAGTTGAAACTTAATGCATTGGAATTTCCAGGCATTAATGACTGCATTTCTATTATGCCTATTTTAAAACTAAAAAATATATTGGGTTGAATTAGTTTACATTTAACTTGATACATCAAAGTACAGCATGTTTACATTTAATATTTAGTGTTGATATGAATAATAATCTTTTATTTTAGAATGCAGTACTTTATTCATATTTGGTAAAATGAATTTTGAATTTTTAACTTTTTTTGTTTTATTTTGATGTTAACAGTGATACATTTTATATTTAGGTTTAGGGTTGTGTCTTTTTACTATGTATGCTGACCTTCATATTAATTAATTAATTAAGTTGATTATGTCAATTAAGTTATTACTCAATTGACTTGTGATGATGTCATTTTTAGGTGTATATATAAGGTTGCTTTCATTTGTATTAACTTGTGTTCTGATGAAGTCGGATTAAAGACGAAACCTAGGTTAAATTTCGTGGCTTGTTTTTCCTTCATCTGGTGGCTTCCTGGAGTCCAATTGCTGGCATATTTGTAAATGCTCTCAGCTATAAATAAATCAGCATTGCATACAGTGAAGACGATGCCTCAACTGTAGCAATGTTCAGTGCATTCAACCAACCCTGAGAATGTAGCCATTTTTGCAAGTATGACTGTGTTAGCTGACATTTCCAGACAAAGAACAATCTTTTGCAAAACAAAACATTTTCAGTCTTATTTTCTTTGTTTATTTCAGTTGGGATGACTGAATTTATACCACTGCAGGCCCCTTTACAAGAGAGATACAGGGAGTCATATCCACAGGCAAATCAGCACAGAGTTAATCAAGTAAAATACCCAGTGGTATGAACCTTGGCTCTAGATGATTGTCACTGTTGAAGTGGCACCCCAACCCCATGATTGTCTCTGCTGAAGTGACACCCCGACCCAATGTGCAAAAATGGGAAAAGGGGTTAGGGATGGATGGAAGAACATGCCAATACATTACAAGTGCCTACTAAACAGCAGCTCATAATTACAACTGCATAAACCACAAACATCTAATTACACAGTTCTACTACCAAAAAATAGTCGACTCTTAAAATTAGTGGTAGTTAAGTATATTTTTATTTAAAAGTAAACTATATCAGTATGATGACAGATTTGCTCCTTGATCTAAGCCGAGATATGAACAAATTAGACTGCTTATTAGCGGACCGGAGTTCCGCTCTGGTGAGCCCTAACCGGGAAAAGTCGAAAGACACAACAACAACAACAACAACTTGAAGTTTTTATGACATGTACTTTACAATTATGTTGCAAGAAGCCAAGATACTGCACTTTCATCATTCTATAAGAGGCATTTGGTGAAACCAAAACTTTATTATTATTAGCTTGTTAATGACAGTTACAAAACAAAAAATAGACAACTTAAATCAAAAGTGTTGCAAGTCAGTTAAAAAAATCATTTATTTCTGGCAATACAAATTTACAAAGTTGACCAGCAAATACAACAGTCTACTTTATCTCTACAATGAAATCATCTGTGTATGTAGTGTGTGCAGACGAACTATCTGCTTTGTACCATGACAAATGATGGCTACCTCCTCCACATCGTAGAACAAAACATTCAGAATGTAAGACAAAATGACTGTCCTCATTTACCCCTTCTTACCAGTCTCCTCCCTTATTTTTGTTAAGCCCATACCCTTAACCACTAAGACTGTGGCCAGCCCCTAGTAGAGGTCAATGCTTAATACTGATAAATGTTTGATTGAGTTGTACACATTTGTTAAACTTGACTTGTACTTTAAATGAAATGAAGGAATGCTACAAGGAATGGAAGACTCTTCTCTTGGGAGGACACAAAGTAGATTAATAACAAGAAAGGGGTGAAGAAGGAGGTCAGAGAAGATGAGACTATAAAGGCAAAATGGGAATTTTAGTTAAAACACAAAATAGGAGTAGTTTAGGAAAGAAAAAAATAGCCACAAGAGCATCTTTCTCTCTCTCTTTTGCAGTTTATGAGTAAAGCAGATCACTACTAAAAAGGCTGAGTATTGCTAAAACTGGCTCATTAAAGACAGATAACTGGGGGCAAGTGTTTTTTAACTATATGTTAATGAGACTTTTGATTTTACTGGCCACTAATTCTTAGAGTCATTATTGACTGGAAGGTGACTGATTAGGATGGACAGCACATTAGTTAATGTAACATAAAATTAAAGTTATTTTAACAACAGAAATAGACAATGACTAGATTTAAAAGCAGCAGTAAAGTTCATAAACTCACAGTGACAATGCATAAAAGATAAGCTCACGACACCACTTTCAAATTTTAACCTTACAATTTTCTAATTACAAAATTTAAAAATCAAGTACATCACTCATACATATTTCTTACGACCAGTAAATATAACAACACAAGTAATCCTGTACTGTCAATCAACTATAATACAAACATTAAGTGTTACTTAGCAATACAAACTATTTACATGTGTTCATGCATCTCAAATCTTGCAGAAAAGACCATGTTCACATGCAAGTAAAAACAAGAATACAGAAATGTGCTGTTCCTTCTCTCCAAGTAAGCAGATGCAGAATGTAGAATTTGTTTGAATAATGAATGTGTACTTAACTACAATGTGATATAACAGACTGTGCAGCCCACTAAAGGTACAAGGCAGAAGAAATGCACTATAGGAATGCATGGTGCTTCCAAATGTATGATTAAGACACAGTAAGTATTTACTAGCCCAACTGTGCTGCCGTGTATATTATGTGCAAAAACACATAGCAAAGAAGGTGTGTGTGTGTGTGTGTGTGTGTGTGTGTGTGTGTGTGTGTGTGTGTGTGTGTGTGTGTCTGCGTATGCTACCATCTGTGGCAACTGAAATCTGAGAGGTCAACAGCACAAGTCCACTAAACAAATCTAGTCCATCTTTACAAAATGCAAATCACTGTAATGACTACTTAAATCAGTATGTGGGGTCATAATGATGTGCCTGCATACAGTGGTACTGCTGGCCCCTGATATGAATGTTCCAAGCAAGGATCCATTCATAAAAAAAAAAGACTGGTGCTCGAAGCCCCCCTGCCACCTTAGCTCTTTAACTGAAGTGCAAAAAAATATGTAAAGCTTACCACACATGAAGTGCTGAAATGACTTTCTGTACCAGCATTCAGAAATGCAGGTACAAAAAAAAAATAAATAAGAGAGTGCTGGAAATGTACTTTCCAATCATGCCACCTAACCCTTACACCTGGAGCAGGTGTCCCCTTCACACCACCACTGAGACCTATAAAGAAAAAAAATGTGAAAGCAATGCCACATTTCTACATTTAGGTGTTTCCTTCTCCAACTTCTGTCTCTGTGCTCAAAATCACAACATATCATTGGTAGCTAGCAGTTTCTCGGTCCACATTTAGTTGCCAGCAATCTCCATTCATCCTCCCATCCTGACCTGTGATGACAGCTAGCAGAACATTCCTTACCCAGCAATAAAATGTCAGCAGATGCCCTCTCACCAGCATGTGTTAAATGTACAGCACTAACTGAAACTATATATATTAACTGAATACAAAGAAATGAACACAGAGTTTACTAAGAAATAATTCTGTAACCACCTATGGAAAAACTAGCAAGGCAGGGATACAGGTAGGTGACTAATAATTGCCACGGTGTGCAGAATATTAGCCAGGACAAAGACCACTTTATGTACAGAAGACACTATGGAAGCAGCTCCCATACTACAGTTATAGACAGTGCCTTCAATACAGAATAAACCAGATCAACCAGTTTTCTTTAATTTATTAAGCAACAGCATACCTCTCGACAGTCCACATTTTCACAGCATGTCCATACTTTTGCCTCATATTTTTAGTCTGTTCCTCATACAATTTGTGATTTTCTGGCAAATCACTGGGATGATCTCAGGCTTGAAGTCACTAAATAATGACATACACCTGTGTTTCAGACTTTTTATCCTTCAGAAAAAATGCATGCTAAGACAAATCCTGTTATTCTAGCAACGTTCTAAGTTTACATGAGCAATATTTAAAATCTGTCCTATTTTTGAGCCTTTGTCCCCCCATTTTGTGAAACTTTGTCTGGATTTTTTGCACTAAGAGGTTGAGAGGTATGAACAACAATTGAAAGGGGTGTAGTGAGCAAAGCAATATAGAAAAAGGGACTGAATATGGCTTAAATGATAACAGGAATGAATTTAGGAGGATGATAATCAGAATAGACTCTATGCTAAAGAATTATTAAAATAGTGTTAGATGAAATTTAAGCCAAGAAAGAAAAAAGGCAACAGCAGGACATAAATAGTTAAAAGTACACAAAAGTTATGCTTTGAGTGAAAAGGGCAATAAACAAACAATAATGCCTGAGAAGATGGGTATTAAAGAGGAAATAACACACTGCCCAATGGTGATGTTGGGCCTGACATTGCAGATGGAGGGGCTCTCCATTCCTGTCCATTCTACCCTGAAGGACATTCATGCACTTGGAAAATGGGCTATCTTAAATTTCTCTGCATTTGTTTTATTACTAACATGCTTATTTATTTATTTATTTTTTAATTTGAAGTAAAATAGGTGTCTCACTACCCCAACACCACAGCTTTCATTTGTCCCTATAATAAATATGTCTGTTTAGCACTTCCACTTTTTTTTTTACCACACTTCTACTCAAGATTGAAATCAGGGTCTATATTATATGAATGAAAGTTCATATAATCGAACACTCTAATGAGCGAAAATTCTGGACATCAAGATGCGTGCTGTGGGTCCGCAGTACAGTGAAGATTGGAGTATTTGCCCTTTCTTCACTGTAGTGCGATCTTGGAGTTGGTATATATATTCAGAGGAGGGTGTGGGGGGCGTGCAGCCCCCCACATCGTTTTCGATTTTCTTAATTTTCGCTCATTCGAGCATTCGATTATATGAACTTTCGTTCATATAATACAGACCCTGAAATCATGCACATAGTGTGGGTCTTCATAACTGCTATGAAACAAGCAAAAACATTACTGCTACTTGTAAGGTAGACAGCACACACAGCCCACACTGTAACTAATGCAGATTTTGGCCATCATTTTCATAAAAACTAATTCAGCCTTCACTTTGCACTAAATAAATTTACCTTACTATATGTCAGCTAATTTAATATGAATATTTAACCTTAATATTTGGATAAGCAGAGATTGAACTGAACTTGATAGTTTATTCTACAGTTAATAAGTAATGCAAAATTGATGAAATAATATTAATATTCAGTTAGAGAGTAATGCAAGATTGATGAAATAATAATAATATTCAGGACTGCAAGGTGTAGTTTTGAAAGTTTTTAAATATATAAAAGGAATGATGGAGGAGCTTAATGTGATTCTGCCAGCATATACAGCCCCTTACAAAATGGACAAACACTGCCTTGCTGATATGAGGTTGGGGAATTTTGCTGTTCTAGTGGAGGCCTAACTTTTTCATATGTGTTTATCTTTGCTTTTCTTCCACTCTTGTTTTGTTTTTAGTAAGCTGTGGTTAACAAAGGGGGAACAGATAGTGGCTTGAAAACCTACTGAATACAGTCAATACACTTCTTTGGAAACTACTGCTACCAATTAAGTCTTAAATCCCATTTCTAAAGTATGTTATCTCATCGTAAGAGGCTTCCTGTTGCAATTCTTGGCTGGGGTGTCTTCTGTGCAGAGTCTGCATGTACTCCTGTGTTTGCATGGGCTTCCGCCAGGTGCTCTGGCTTCCTCCCACATTCCAAAGACATGCTGTAGGTGGACTGGACACACTAAATTGACCATAAGTGCAAGTGTGTGGTGTGGATGAATTACAGGGGCAGGGTAGCCCCCCATCAGTGTAAACCTTGGCTCTAGATGACTGTCACTAATGAAGTGACACCCTGACCCCATGTACAAAAATGGGAAAAGGGGTTGTGGATGGATGGTTATATAAAGTTAGATTTCAAAAGGATTTCCATACTAAGATGTGTGTTGTGTATTATGTTCACCTCATCTGCATATGTAGTACTGTGTGTGCCTGTGTGGCAACGCATAAGAAATGCTACGGTGCATTTGTAGCCTTTTTTGGGGGGGGGGGGGCACTGCCCAAGAGATGTCTAGGAAAGGGTTATATATCAATGGCCAAGTCATAAATATCCTCCAACACATGTTCAAAAACACTATTCATACTTGCACAGATTCTGAAAAACTCACTTAGGTTAACAGCTTGAAACACCAATAAGCAGCAAATTAAAGTAAGAACTTCACGCAGCTGGAAATTATCCCTTAACATACTCTGTCACTACAATGTTTCAAGAGCACAAAGTACATGTTTTTGTGTTTTTATTTTAAGGATGGCCTCCTCACATATTCTCACAGTTGCAAAATGTCCTACATGACAGCACATGAAATGATACATGGAAATAGAAAATACATACACATCTGTGGTATTCACACAACTCATGATCTACATTAGTGTAAATACCACTGTATGTTTCTGCTAAATGCAGCTGTAGGAGATCCATACTCCCTTTAAAGATGCATAGTCAATCACATTTTGTAAGAAAACTATCTTAATTTGAAAATAACAATAAAAAAATGTTGTAGTACTGGAACCATATCTGAAGATTCATCCTGAATGCTAGGCTACTGTATGTAAAACTCTGTGCAATATACTACATGACATAAAACCAAGTGTGTTAACTTATTCAAAAACTGGGTAGATAAAAAAATGTAAAACATCAAGAAACAATACACACTTCCTATTTCACTGACACATGGTGACTTGGTCACCTAAAATACTATTGCTAATAAAAATATGATCGTCAATAAAGTTGTGTGGTAAGATATCACACGCCTGCCTTTAATAAACTATCAAGTTCAAGCTCTACTTATCCAAATATTAAGGTTAAATATTTCATATTAAATTAGCTGACATATAGGAAGGTAAATTTATTTAGTTCAGAGTGAAGGCTGACTAACTTGAAAACGTTGGCCAAAAACTACATTAGTTACAGTAAATATCAAATCTAATTTTAAGAGTTAATGTAAAGTCAGCTGGTGTAACCAAGTGTTCAATGATTAAATTAATAATTTTACTGTACATTTAGAGTCAACATTTTTGGTTATTACAATATGCTGCATAACTATAAACAGGACACAGAAACTCATGCAACTGGAATACACAAATAAAGCAGCTACATATGTAGGAGGCACATTTCTTAGGCTCTTTTCTGAGCAATGGCACAGATCCTGTGTCATGAATCTGTTACATATATGTCTGTCAAGTGAGAGTTACAGGAGTGGCTGCAAGTACTAAAGTACTTGTGTAATTATTCTTAAGGATAGTTTATCTACATATTTTTTTATCCATACAAGGAAGTACAAACCCACTTTTCAAAATGTTTCTTTTTTTTGACTTGATGATAAAAGTACGAGTGTAACTTGTATGCTTTTGTATAAATATGCAATGCAGATTCTTAATGCTTTGCAAAGTTAATCCACGCAAGTTCATATGGCACTGTTTGCAAAACGCACAATATATTGTACATTTTTTGTGCAATTATGAAGTGGTACTGGGCATCAGTTTCGAGGAATGCACATTATGAATCTTTTTGTCTTCACATGAATTCAATGAAAAGTAAAACAGCTACTAGCCTAATGATTAAATGCTGTATGACAATGGAAAGGTCGTGGTAATGATACATTCGTGTTTGTAGCACAACAGACTGACACTTCCAGTCTCCATCTGATGTGACACGCTTGTGGATTTTTTTTTATGTTTAGCTACCGTGTATTAGAAAACAGGAAAGCTAAAAGGTTACAGTGAAAATTTGCCTGAATTTTATACCTAGGGCATAGAAATTAACATACGCTTCCACCTCTGATTAAATAAAACCGCACCTATGTGGTTTTTATCACACCTAAGCATATAAGGCCAAAAACTACAAACTGTAAAATGTCCCATGTGAGCACTGACTACCTGACTACAAGATCACAATGGGCTTTAGTCCTAAACTCTAAAGCTTTATTCACATACTTTGATGTTAATGTTAATGGCTCTCTGTAGTAGGTTAGACAGGCAGTGTTGAACCACTCCACTCCTCACTATATTTTGCAAGTATCCATCAATACTATTAAACACTCATGCTGCGCTCTATCTCTCTAGTCTTTCATCCTCTATTACAGCATTCTATATACACAGAGTTTTTTCCAGTTCCCAACCCACATAAACATTATTTGTGAATTTCACCAACTTTTTTAGTGTGTGCATTATTGCCTGAGCTAGACATATATGGTATACATTCCATCTATGTATTCCCATTAATAAATGGTTTGCTATATCATCTACCCACATTTCTTAAAGTCCTGCATTCGAACTAGAGCTACCAAGTTCAAATATGTAACCTTAAATGGAAAAATAAAATACACGATTAAAGACAGAGGAAAGTAAGATAAAAATCAAAACACACAAAAGTGTAGCAGTCTCTCTCACACCATGCACGTACACATGCACTCATGTATGCATGCACGCGCACACACATGTTTTATGTGTGGAATAACAGTAGTGAGTTCAAAGCCGTACAGCTTACAAGAGGGAACTATTATGAAATAGCCACTCTTAAAAAAAGTTAGTTGTTTTACTACAACACATTATGCAGATTTTATCTGCTACTACAGTTACAAAGAAGTTTAGTGCTTCACTATAACACTAACACCTTTCTTTCTTCCTTGGTCAAGTTTCCTACTCACTATTCTTTTTCCAGTTTTCAGAGTTTGTTTGTTTGTGTCTTTCGGCTTTTCCCGGTTAGGGGTCGCCACAGCGGAACTCCGGTCCGCTTATGTTTGGTAGTGGATTTTTACGTACCGGGTTACCAGCCCTGACGCACAACCTTCAACGAAGGCGCACCCCATTCACGTATGCCTCCACACAAGTTTAATCAGAAAAAAATATTTTTCCTAAATGAAAAAGCACCATGCTAAGTAAAACAAAAAAGATGCTTAATCTTTCTTCTTTGACTTGTTTTACTGATTCATTAATGTGTTACACCTAACATATATAGTAGTCTATTAAAAAGTTAAAAGTACCTAATAAATTTGTTAGTTTTTTTGCAACAGCATAATGCAATAAAATGTTGTTGACTTTTAGTAACACCTTTATTAAGTCCAAAACATTTCTAAGTGCTTTATCCTTAGCTCTTTTCTACTTAGTTTAATGGACTAACAACTCGGGCTTCTAACAAATTATTAATTTTCTTGGAGTCTGTCGTGTAAAGAGGCTACAGGTGAAACAATGTCAATGTTTGTTCTGAGGTTTTCTACAGAGAGCTATGTCAACTTTGGAATGTCAGCTTAGCAAACCACCTGCTGTGATCCTAGAGAACTACTAACATAAATTTCACACTTGCTGAAAACTTAAAGGTACTTGTTACACCATCTTATAAAATGCCCAATGTATAAAGAAAATAAATGGATTAACTCTGGCATCTAAAGAAGGCAGACCTTCTGAACTAGTGTTGATGTGCTCATTTGTATACTGCAAACCCAAACGTATTCAAAATACAGTCTGTTTTTATAGAAATTTTAAATTCAACAGATTCTGACACTACAAACACAATTAAATAACATGAAAAATAGCAATTTGTAACAGTAATGTTAAATTTTGTAGACAGCCATGAACTTGGTTATACAACTATTTATGAAATTATAATGCCTATAACTTTTACAAAAAATACATTAATGGAATGAAATGTTTTTGCCCTTTGTTTACAGCCATGTTTCATATTTTTTTTCTAAATTACTATGCGATTATTAAACAAGCCAAAAAACAGACTATGGAGTTAATAGACAATTGTATACTATTCAGAAAAAATATTGCCAGATACGATCATCATATATAAAATCATAAAATATAACTGAGTGTTTGTGTGTATACAAACAAAAAGTACTCCTTTTGTACCTTCTAGTAACCACTTTGGATTTTCTTCATGCAAACATTAAGAACTGAAAAATAAAAGGTTAATGTATCAAATATAGCTAGTTTTAAAAGTTTACAAAGAATTTTTCCTTGTTGTGTGTGAAGAGAGATGCAGCATCTTGTACAAATCAAGGATTTTGCTAATAAGAAAAAAAAACATGGCCAGCACAGTTTTGTGAAGTAGGGAAGAAAATTTATCAGCAATGGTTCTAAGGTGATTTATATTCTGAAAATTATACATAACAAAATTAACATCTTTTTACACGAAGAACAAAGTATGCTTCAGCACTTACATATTGACTATAAAAATACTAGGCACAATATTATTCCCATATATTTTTTATACTAAAATTTGTAATCTTCTAGTATGGGATAATAAATTACATATAAGACCACTCCGCAGAAGTGCCTGCAAGCACTGGTAGTGTGTATGGAAGTAATATTTATAATATACATTCTACTAAGGAAAACAAAGCTCTAGGACTACTGATGCACCTTCTAAAAGGTGTTTAACAGCTTCATTGTTTTTCTCTTGCTTATCATGGTAACAAAGTGGACACTTGCTATCTCCCAATACATTATGTCTCTTTTTAAGTTGTTTCACCATTTGAATTTTAGGTGGCAATTAACACGTAGCCTCAAATGTTCAACACCTGTATATAATATACCTTCTGGGTTAGGTTATCGTTTAAAAGCAATGGAATGGAAATTTAAATAGATGTTAAAGAAGTGGGAGATACTGCTCATAAGAACTGCTTAGGGCCAAACAGAGACAGCCTCAAGCTACTACCATAGGAAACAATAACTCTTTCTGAAGTCAGAAAGAAAATGTAAAACTCTAAAATTTATGCAAAATTATATTAGATTTTCTGAGAAATGGATTTATTCAACCTAGTCATACATAAATTATGTTCTTAATAGAAGAATAAACACCAAGCTTGGTAAACTAAGCAAAAAACACACACTTGATATGTGCCAGGAAATGCTCCACATGGATGCATTTTTGTACTCAGTTTTACTATCAACCGTTAATCTAAATCTCAACTCAAAGCTGGCATTTCTCTTCAACTCCAGAAGAGGGAAGCATAATTAAAAGCTTTACAGTTGTCTGTTAAAACCTGATGCATTTCTTAAAGTAAGTCCTATTACTGCACAATATTATGAGAAATAATTTGAGATAGTTACGTTCTCCAATAAGAAATAAAACACAAAAGATTATTATACACTGAGCAACATGATACAGAGAATCACATATTTAATATATATGAAGTGATTTAAACAAATAGTATGACTGTCTCCTGACAGTGAAATAGTGATGAAGAAGGTATTTTACATAATTAGCTACAGTACCTGCTAAATAGGCTGGCTCTGTTAGCTTTACTGTTTATTATTAAGCTGTGGTTTCACTGAAGCCTGTCAGCATGTAACATCAACACCACTTTTAAGAGACTTTTCATGGCTGCTCAGTTCTAAGACCCATCAGAAAATAGTGCAGAATATATTACATAGTTTCTTTCAGCTAGGTCCCTCAACAATTTAGTTGTAGTCTCAAATATGTGACTTTTGTTGGATTCAATTAGGATATGTGCTTGCTTACATGTCATTGGTAATAAATGATAAGCGATATAGCTTGTCATTTATTAACTCTATAATACACACCATCCTATGTTGTTTATTATATCTGGTTTTAGCTTTGCTTGCCTTTGGTCTTAGCCAAAAGGGATCTCGAATTTCTTTCTTAGCCAATTAATTACTAACTAACTAAATAAATAGTTTATAACTGTCGTAATGTATCATTTTTGCTTTGTGATAATCAGCATGACTTTGACAGTAAAAGGATTTTTAAGTGGATTTAAGCAGATTCAGTGCTGTAAATGAAACACCACTCATAGTGGACAAGTTAAATAAAACAATGCTTTTTCTTGACCTTTACTGAAAATAGTACAGATATAAAGCCAAACAAAGATGCAATGTAGTATCTGCCCAACAGATGGCAGCACTTATCTTTCTAAGAGAAAGACTAGACAGGCGAGTATGAAGATCAGCTGCAAAACCTGAAGTGGCATTTATGAAAGATGCTCAATAAACTTTAATGAGTTTAATGCTATACTGCAAGCTTTCCAACAATGTTTATCGTGCAAAATCATTTACCGCTATCAGAACACACACAAAGTGAAATTCATTTGACAGCACAAGATGAATTATATGCAAATTGTTTGTTTTTGTCATCCAACATATTACAAGTTCAACTGCAACAGTTCTTTCATAATACAGACTATGAACTAAGACATCAACTATCTGTATTTTGTATGCTTTTTCTCAAATCTATGCACTCCTAAGCATTTGTTAAATGACGCACAACACTTGTACTTATCTATAAATCCTGAACAAGGACCAGCAATATGTGGGCGAGTGTATGTATACTGTTTACACCCATGCACACATAAAAGCATCCACTTCCACAGTGACAACTGTATCCTTACCAAACAGACTACTCCTTAAGTAAGTTAAAATGTTAGGCTTAACAAGACTTAGATAAAATCACTTCTCAATGAGATGTTTGGTGTTGACGAATACATCTTTAACAAATAATAGCGCTTAATTTTACTGTTAACATTTTTTTAAAAATCTCTACACCTAAAATATAAAAAATTAAGATTAACTGGCTAATATAAAGAAATAACTTCTTCAGCAAAGATTTTTTTGTTTTAGTGATTAAAAAAAAATATTTCTGAATGTCACTTCATCTGGCATAAAACATAATCATACTTCCCTGAATTTACATTAAAAGTGCACCTACTAAGACGAATAACAAATCCTCTTCCACTGGTGGAATCAAAAGAAGTATAACTGTTCATCAGTAATTGTCATCTCAACAGTCATAAGTGCTCATTAATATAAAAAAACATATGGAGTAGTTCAGATGGCATTACATTTTCTTGTTTCAGAATTTAAACTGAGTAAAACACAATGCTACATCATAGGTACTCATGTATAGTTTAACTTATTTCTGAAAGTATTAGCAAAGGCTAAAAGAAACATTTTGGAAAAATATTTCTGTTGAAGTTCCAAAGCCAAAATACATGTGTGTGTCCTACAGACAGTTAATACAACAGAAAAAAACATTTAACCAAGCAAAATTTTTATGCAGAAAGTGTGTGGTTGGCAGCCCGACTTAAAATTAAACAAAAACATCTGCTATAGTACTGCCCACATTAAAGTGGCAACATTTTGCTGTAACCTGCCTTACTCAGGAGTCCTATACAATTTAATGCAGTATGGTTAGCAAAAAAGAACCTTAATACCAATGACAGCTACCAAAACCAGCAGAAACAATTTACACTCAAACAACTGTACAGACACCTAAATCTCAGTCAGCAGTACAGTAGTTTACCTTTTCTGTTTTTGCCCATTTTATACCAACAGGCCATTTTGTTTAATACTAAGAAACTAAGCAAAACAGAACACACCTATGGTCCATGTCTCTGTTTTGCATAAATGCAATTTCCGTGCCCCAATATGAGGTTTATAATTAATTAGTGTAATGGTAAAGCAAAACATTTAACTACCTATAATGTCTTTCAGCCTTACAAAAGTCCATAAGGAAGTGCCAAACTATACATTCCAGTCATGTTCAAAAGCATGTGGACAACAACATACAACATTTCTTTACTAAAGCATAAAACTACAGAGCTAAATTCCCAAAATAGGTTGAACTGCAAAACCGCCACAGGATTGTTACTGTGTACTACACAAAGCAGCTTCCATTCAAAAGCTAGCACCACCCACTTGGTTTGCTATATTTATAGTTAAATAAAATAGCTCTGAAGGTTGCTGAATTTAGGATACAGAACGTCTCTTCAACACAACTGTACTACCTCTGCAAACACCAAGACGGGTAATCCTGTACACTAAACAAGAAGTCTATTTACTTTTTATAGTGGAATGTTCATATCAGTAAACATTTAAGTGTTAGCAGAAAATAAAAGTCATGTTCTCACTTACCGTTATGTGATACTGCCTCCATGTTTCTGGGCAAGCCTAAAAAATAAAAATATTGATCAGATAAGGGCATTAAACAAGGAGTTTTACAGCTTGTTGGTTTTGGCATAACACAGTATCCACTGGTGTCGGTCACACTAAAATAAGAGGCTTAACTGAACTGGCCTGCTTCAAAAACCTTGCTAGACAGTTTAATTGAATTTTTCGGTGGTTTAACACACTCCCTGCCATGGTAAAAAAGCCAACAACTTAACCTTCTGATTAAAAGGTCAGCACTGCAGGGTGATGTCACCCTTTGCTGCAATGTCTCATAACAAAGTACTTCTTCTCAACTATAAATTACTAAAATGCAAATAAAACAAAGTGCCACAAGAACATATTTTAACAAACAATTTTTAAACAATGAGAAAAGATATTCATTTTTCCAACAATTATGGCGATCATTTATTCACAACAAGACTAATAAAAAAAAGTCATGGATAGGCAAAGTCATAAATCAGTTTCAAAGTAAATGAATACTACAGCCCACTCACTAAATGTATACACTATCTAATCCAAAGTCAAAGTACTACTTAGGTGAACGAAAACTCAAAACACAAAAAGTCCTTTATTTCCTTCTTTCTCTAAAATCAATCAATGACTTAATAATGCACAAAACAATTTTTAAAATCTAAAAGCAGTAGGGTATCAAATGTACAGTCTATTTCAGAATTCAGAACAATTCCACTAAACACTTCTATAAAAAATGGACATTTAAAGTGCACTTGTCAGTGTAATATTTCTGAAAGTATAATTAAAGGGGGATTGTGCAAATCATTAATTTATTAAGTAGAATTTCTATTCTACCACGAAAATAATGGAAATTATGAAGACAGTAATTCATTACATGGATTCACAACTCCATTAAGCCTTTTAAATGGCCATCAAACTAATTTTGCAGAGAATATTTGTGTGTGTGTGTATACATACATACATACATACACACATGCCCACACACATACATAAAATAATTGTTACACAAAAAAAAGAAAAAAAACTTAATCAAAAGATCAGCATGCACAATGCTGACAATACAATAAGCATGACCCCAAAAATAACACAGTAGCATGTAATGATAAAAATCACTGTCTTGCCCCATCACTCGCTACACCCCTGCAACTTATATATACTAATTCAGAGGTTACAAAACAGCAGAGCAAGGCCATATTTACCAACCCCATTATTAAAGTGATCCTGGACCACTGCTCAAGTGATCTATCAACCAAATGGATGCAACAAAACAGCTGTTGCTCACTTTTCAGAAATCCTACAAATAATGTATTATGTCAATACACACACACACTTTCTCTCTATACATGTGTATATATATATATATATATATATATATATATATATATATATATACATATATATATATATATATACATATATAAACACACACATACACTTCTCTCTCTCTCTCTATATATATATATATATATATATATATACACACACACACACACACACACATATTATACATATATATTTTTATATAGAGATACACGAGTATATACATAAACAGAAATCCACTTAAAGGTCTGATTTGCTCTAGGTTTCCTTGTTTTGCTAAAAAAAAAATGCCAAAAAAGTAAATCCTCATAAATTCATTATCATTTTCTTTGCACCTTTGTCAAAATAAGAAGTCCTGTCTATACTTTAAATAATAATGGGTCCATTTAACACTTTACATCCATCACCATGAGTTTTAAGTTGTCACTAAGTGATTACTAATGCTTGCACATAACTAAGGAAATCTGTATACATTAAAACTTTCTGAATGAAATCCCCCCTTACTTCCATCTATACACCACATTAGGAATGAAGTTTTAACCTATTAGGTTATGTACTTTAAAACTTAAATAAACTTAAATGTTGCCTATCCTGTTGTTGCTGAATGCAATGTAAAAGAGATGTACCTTAATAAAAAATACCAAAAGGTTTTAATAGCACTTTGGAATGATTTCCATATGCTGTTCAACACATCTCGAAAACAGTCTGTGATCTTATTTTCCAAATACAAAACACGCTAAACAGCAGTTGCAAGACTGTACTGATTTAACAGTTAAAGATCATTTACAGCATATGTTTTGCAAGCACACCAAATAAAATATCTGCAACTGCATGAGGTATTTGCATAAATTATTTTATGATTTCTTAAGAAGCCACAGCCTTTAAAATTCATGGTCTTATATCACTGCCTCAGAAATGGCTAGACAGTTTTGGGATTTTGCAACTGGTGCACACATACATGAACAGCAAGTTGTTCCAAGTACATTTTTCATGGGTATTTTTATGATTATGGCTCCCACAGGACAGCACAGTTTGAAAATGGCAATCAAAATTATTACTATAGTCAACATTTTCTTTTACCTCACTGATTTTCAACTGCCATTTTAAGGCTCCACCATATAACTACTAATAAGAAATACAATGTTTAAGTCTGTATACACCAGCATAAACAAATATTCACCGTCAAACTAAAAGTGATAATGGAAAATTATTTATATGCATCTCCAGTAAGGCTTAGCAAGTTGGGGTGATCCCCCTTCCCAGTGCATCTCCAATATTAGTATTCTCACACTGATGCGTTCTCATTTATTGGCATACTTACTCTTAACAGCAAACCATCAAGGTTCTCCCCAATACTCTTCTCAAAGTATCAGATAATTAACTTCAGATAACTTCATGTTCCAAAACAAACTGTTCTTTTTTTTTCTCCTTACAACAGTCTATAAGCAGCCATTCATATCATAATTTTTATTACCATGATAGCTTTTTTGCTTTCCTTTGTATTTGGCACCGATATGTTGTATAGGTTTTGTTTAACTGCATGCATTAAATGCACTAATCTGCATGTGGAGTTGTATAGTCCTTATTTAACTACACACACACACATATATATATATATATATATGTGTATGCTTATACGTGTGTGTATGTATATATATATATATATATATATATATACATATATATATATATATATATATATATATATGTATACTTATGTGTGTGTGTGTGTGTGTGTGTATGTGTGTATATATATATATATATATATATATATATATATATATATGTGTGTGTATATATATATATATATATATATATATATATATATATATATATAAAATGTGTGTGTGTGTGTGTGTGTGAAGATAGGTGAAGGCTGCCAGCCTAGCCAGATAGAATTTTGGAGATAATTCTGTCATCTGTAAATATTAATGTAAACCACAGGCTTGTTGTCTTAAATGGTAAAAATAGTGTTACACGTGGAACTGGAAAAAAAATTAACAAGAGTGCACTCTACTGACCAAGTAAAGCATGTTGTGATCCTTTGATGTTAAACCCATTTAACACAGCGAGACAGGTTTAAAAAAAAAAGCAACGGAGAAAGCAAGATCTCCGTGCTTTTTACTGTTTCACTATGTTAAACGGGTTTAACATAGCGAGACAGCTTTAAAATAAGCAACGGACATCTCCGTTGCTTATTTTAAAGCTGTCTCGCTATGTTAAACCCGTTTAACATAGCGAAACAGTAAAAAGCAACGGAGATCTTGCTTTCTCCATTGCTTTTGCCCACAGCTCTGATGTACTGCGTAGGCATGCGCAGTACATCAGAACTGCCACGGATACCAGACAGCTGCGGAAGGGCAGCAAAGAGGCATTATACAATGCCATTATTTAAGAAAAGTAATTATTTATTTTCTTAAATAATGTCATAGTATAATAGCAATAACCCACTTCTGGGTGTGGGTAATGCGGGATTTACCCGCGGTTGTCTTTGTTTGGTCCCTCGGGCTTCGCCCTCGGGACCAAACCACGCCAACCGTGGGTAAATCCCGCATTACCCACACCCAGGCGTGGGTTATTGCTATACTAACCCTCTTAACAGAAATGGGACAATGTACAACCAAACTAGGTGGGGGGTTATGTCCCACACACCTATACACACATGTACATATACACGTTATATATACACATACAGACAGTCAATATAAAAAGTGTACACAACACTATTAAAATGCCAGGTTTTTGTGATCTAAAAAAAATGAGACCACAATAATCATTTCAAAACTTTTCCCACCTTTAATGTGACCTATAACCTGTACAATTCAATTGAAAAACAAACAAACCTGTTGGGGAAAAATATAAAAAAATTTAAAAAGTACAATACGCTGGTTCCATAAGTGT
>NC_056751.1:83279489-83314489 GCF_019279795.1 Protopterus annectens | reverse complement strand
TCATAGTGAAGAGACTAGTAACGTCAAGTGTAACCAGTAAAAATGGTTCCCTATCTTTCAGTGTAGCAGTAAACTCATATAAGTCAAGCAAAAACTGTTTGCTATCTTTAAGGATAAATTTATTACTATCCACTAAAGGTCTAAGAAAATATTCTAGTAGAATAGAAAAAGGCTCAGTTAGCCATCCTTGCCCTGCTACAATAGGTCTCAGGGAGGGAAGTCAATGACTTGTGAATCTTGGTAAGCCTTGTATTACTGGTATCAAGGGATTCCTAACTCTAAGATATTCAAATAGGGTATCCGAAATAATATGACTACGATGGAGGTCATCTAGAGTGTCATAGACTTGGAAGACTTTCGTACCAACCTCTAAAAGGCTTATATTACCATAGAATGTTCCATCACTTAACATAGAATCCATCATACTGATGTATCTAGTGGAGTCTAAAATCACTATGGGGCCTCCCTTATCAGCTGGTCTTATAACTATTGAGAGGTCATTTCTGAGATTGTCTAAGGCTTGTTTTTGTAAATATGTAAGATTGTAATTACGTTTTTAGTAGTATTTTTACTTCTGTTATCATAGTACTTATATATATCATTCTCTACCATTCTGGAGAACGTCTCTATAACTGGATGTATATTTGGAATATATAAACTATTAGGTCTAAACCTCTCCAAATCTCTTTTCTCCTCTACTTGGTCTTGATCTCTAAAATTCAATTTCAGTTGGATATTCCTAATAAACATCTTTACATCTAAAATAGAGTCTGTTAATTCACTATCTCGTGTAGGGATAAAACTTAGGCCCTTGTTTAAAACTTCCTCTTCAAAGGTACTTAAAGGCCTGTTAGACAGGTTGACCACTAGGGTCCCCTGTTTTCTCCCACATTTTCTTCAAACTTGGTCCTGGATGTTCCCCTCCTGACCCTTTCCGTTTGTTCCTCCCTCTGCTTTGGGATCTCTGTCTCCCTGGGAAGGATTTGTTGGCTATGGGGAAAGGGGTACATATGGGAGATCTACTATTACCAGTTCTTGGGAAAATATCATTCAGTTCCTTCATATTCTTCTTCCTAACTACTGGTTCATTACTTTTATCTGAGAGTATGTTAGCCACTTTCCCTTTATCTGTAATGGGACTTGCAACATCCTCTGAGTATACAATATGTACCACATCTGATGTATTTTCATTCGTTATAGCATTGGTAGTAACATCGACATGGTTATCCATTGTTACTTCATTAAGTAATGGTGGGATAACATCCTTAGTAATACATGTATTATTCACTTCAGAACAAATGCGTACAGCTTTTGTTACATTAACATTATTGTCATTACTTGTTTCAGTTACATTTCTAAATACATGCCCATTACCCTGTTCTTTGCTGTAACGTGGCCAAGTAAAGACATTCCCATTTTGGAAATCCTGTATGTCCCTCAAAAGTTTATTCTTTTTTATTTCAAGAGTTCTCTTCTCAAATAATTGAACATTGTCTAGTAGTTTCTCCATACCATATTGTGCCTGTGGACTCTGAAATTTATTAACAAAACACTCATATTTTTCATTTACACTTTTCCTTAAAAGTTCCTCTTCATGAAAATGAAACTCATTAAGGAGTCTCATATAATTAAAACTGAGTTCTAAATTGAGCTGTTGCCATTTAAGCAACAGCTCAGGAAAGTTGTTACCTGAGGTTGGCATCTTGAGAACGCGTAGACCTCGAGGTATCACGTCTCTCAAGACATGCCTCAAAATGTTGCCGTTGCAACTGGAGCCTCTTTAATTTAATAAAGTCAAATTCCATCTTATCAAGTTCCCTTCCTATCTCTGCGATGTCAGGGATATTACCAGTTCAATTTCTGGTTCAACAAGTAATAAAATGTTCTCTGTAGCTGTTAAACAACTCCTGAAACGTGTTAACTTCCGATTAGCGCGATCCAGTTCCTCTGGTCTATAGGGTAGTTCCACATTCACCTCCGATGGACTGCTAGCCATTCCTTACTGCAGGCGTTAAACAGGAATAGAATAAAACCAGGCAACAAGTTGCTTGCAGTAAAAGGTAAACGCTCCTAATTCAGGCGACAGTGTATCATAAATAAATTAACCACAAAAAGGAGCGAAATGGCTTTGCAGTAAAAAATCCAGTTCCCAATGTAAAATAACAAAAACAAAAACAGCAAACCTCTATTTCCAAAGTAAAACAGCTTTTTCAGCTCATAAAAGTAGTATGCTGCAAAGTAAAGCAAGTGTAGCTGGTTCTTCAACCCAAAAGAATCGCACAAAAGTATAATCCAAGCGAGAACTTTAATAGCTAGCTAGAGTTAAGCGCTTTCACCAAATGGCTTTTTCAAAACTTCAACAACTGCCATTAAAAACAAAGCATTTAAATATACAATGGAAGAAGTTCATTGGTGCACATGACATAGTTAATTGACTTAAACTCTAGTTCATTTACATATATACAGAAATCCTTCTGATATACTTCTAAAATACATTTAAAAAAGCTAAGATAGTTTATTCATCATAATACAGAAGGACATAGTATAAATACACATCTATGACATAAAACAAATGTAAAATAAGATAGTGAAATGTTATAAAAAGCACGGCTTTCAGAAGTGGCCACAGTGTCACCAAATAAATATAAGTACTCCCAAGGGTTAAAATCTTCTCTGAAAGACCAGCAATAATAATAAACCTGTTGTCCCTAGTATTTATGGTCTACCTAAGGTCCATAAAGATCTTTACATGCCACCAATGCGGCCCATAGTCTCAGGGGCTGGCTGGTGCACTGAACCCCTTTCTATATATGTTGAAGGCAGTCTACATGGCCTTTTAGAGAATTGTCATGCTATACTAAGGGATACCAAGATGTTCTTAACAAGGTTAAATAACAGAATGGATAATATTGATACAGATTTAGATTTTGTCTTGGTTACCATGGGTATAGAATCACTATTCACCAGCATACCCAATACATGGGGCATTGAAATGACAAGAGAGTTTCTGACAGTTAACAAGTGTTTTAATAATACCAAAATTCAATTGATTTGCAGTTTACTAGAAATTATCTTGGAAAATAACATTGTTACGTTCCAAGAACAGTTTTGTTTACAGAAGGTTGGCGTAGCCATGGGGACTCCCTGTGGCAACAGCTACGCCAACCTTGCCCTGGTTTGCTGGGAAGAAGTTAACATTCTATCTGACAGGAATCCTTTCTTAGGACAAGTACTATGGTATGTACGTTTTGTAGATGATGTCTTCATGTTATGGAAAGGTAATGGTTCGGACTTTACCTCATTTTTACAATACCTACACACCACCACCACTGATTTTTTGAGATTTTCTCACCAGATCTCTGCCACTGACATCAACTTTCTTGATGTACACATTACTAGGTCTAGTTTAAATCAGTTAAATAGTACTATTTATTTTAAACCGACCAGAAAGAATACACTTTTACATAAATCCAGCATGCACCCTAGACATATACCTAAGAATGTACTTAAAGGCCAAGTCTTTAGGACCTTAAGACTACATGATAAAGATGAGGATGCAGAGATTGCACTTAACAGTTTAAAATCTGATTTTCTGGAAAGGGGTTACCATGATACTGACATTGATAAGACTATTTCCAATGCCTGGCAAATGAGACATACCAGATGTAGACCATACCTTCAATCTACTAGGAATAATTCTGCTGATAACAATGTCATTCCGACTAGTAATGATTTTAGAGTTGTGTTCCAATTTGCTAGTAACATTAACCAATACACTGATGTTATTAGGAGACATTGGCATCTGTTACAAGAGGTCCCTAACCTTAATGCCACAATTGCCAATACTCCACGCTTTAGCTTTAGGAACAATAGGTCACTTAAACAGTATCTTTGCAACAGTGAACCACGCAACACTACATGCATTTCCACCCGTCACGGCACTTTTCCATGTAGATCATGTAGTGCATGCCCATATATCTACAGTAAAAACATATATATTCATCCAACCAGACATTTTAAACTACATTCCAACACTTATTCAGATTGCAAGACTACTGACGTCATTTACTTTTGTTTTTGCCAGCAATGTCCTGCCTTCTACGCTGGCAAAACTAATAGGCTTTTTAAAGACAGAATTTTAGAACATATCCGTGACATTAGGAATAATAAGCAAACAAATGCACTTGCTAATCATGTTATGTGCACAGATTCTTCTCATTCCTTCAAATTCTTTGTCTTGCAACACATTTATAGAAATCTGAGAGGTGGAGATATAGAAAATGTTACAGAGAGCCATGAACAGAAATGGATACTGAAACTTAATGCAGAAAGATACCCAGGCCTCAATGGTACCACCTCTTTGATTCCATTCTTGAAAGCAAGACGCCTTAAATATTGACAGTTTTTATTGTTCATTTTTATTTTTATTGTTACTTTTATTATATTACATTTTATGCATATGCAAATGTATTTTATGCAATATTTATTCAGCATTTTATATCTTATTCATACCATTACTATGCTCATGTTGCAACTGTCTCTCTAACTAACTTTTGGTGTATGACATCATTAATTCATGAGATAATTGTTTTTTTTTACCTATTTAAGCAGTGCTATTCACTTGATCTCTGTCTGATGAAGCAACTATTGTTGCGAAAGCGCTCACCTTTGTCTTTTACTTTTTGTTTTCATTAAATATTATTGTGTGTTACCTTGGTGCATTGTGTTTATATTTTTACTTATTTTTTGCACCTTGGTTTTACCTGCAGCCGTTTCTTTTTTGTTTCAATTTTGGAGGGATGTCCAGTTTTTTGCAACATCACTGTTTTCCCATATTTTCTCCATTTTTTGATGACTGTCTTCACTGTGTTCCATGGTATATCCAACACTGTGGAAATTTTTTTGTACCCTTCTCCTGACTAATACCTTTCAACAATGAGATCCCTTTGATGCTTTGTAAGCTCTCTGTGAACCATGGCTTTTGCTGTAGCAGGCAACTGAGTATATGTCAGGAAAATTCTACTAGGACAGTTGAACTTTATTTGGGGTTAATCAGAGTCTCTTTAATTGATGGCAGGTGTGCACCCAAGAAAACAATGTCGTAATTAAATCAAAAGGTGCTTCAACAAAGTATTAGTTTAAGGGTGTGCACATACAACAAAGTATTAGTTTAAGGGTGTGCACACAACAAAGTATTAGTTTAAGGGTATGCGCACTTATGCAACCAGCGTATTGTATGTTTTTTATTTTTTATATTTTTTTCCCTAACAGATTTGTTTGTTTTTCAATTGAATTGTACAGGTTATAGGTCACATTAACGGTGGGAAAAGTTTTTTTGTAGTCTCACTTTTTATATCACAAAAACCTGGCATTTTAACAGGGGCATGTAAACTTTTTATATCCACTGTATCCACAGTATGTGTATGTATGTATGTATATATATATATATATATATATATATATATATATATATATATACATACACACACACACACACATATATATATATATATATATATGTGTGTGTGTGTGTGTGTGTGTGTGTACATATACACACTCGATAGATATAAATGTATATAAATACACACACATACATATGTGCACACATATAGCTATATATATAGAAATATATGTAGATATATACACACACATACATTCATATGTATATATATATATATATATATATATATATATATATATATATATATATATACACACACACAGAGAGAGAGAGAGAGATACATACATACATATACATATATATATATATATATATATATATATATATATATATATATATATATATATATATATATATATATATATATATATATATATATATATATATATATATATATATATATATATATATATATATATATATATATATATATATATATATATATATATGTATATATATATATAGATATATAGATATATAGATATATATACACACACACACATCATAGACATATCTATATACCTATATATATATATATATATATATATACCTATATATATATATATATATATATATATATATATATATATATATATATATATATATATATATATATATACACACACACACACACAAAAGATACCCCCACACCCACACAAACACACACACACAGTGATGTCTCTTCTCTGGTCGAGTAATCAAGGAGCCTCAATCCTCACTACTGACACTGGTGAGGGACATTCACTTGAAGCAAAAAAAAAATGGATACACACAGTATTTCCAGATGCAGCTCTCTGCACCAAATACAATTTCCCTTAAGAGGGGATCACATGAGGCCCCAAATAAAACTCCAGTAGAGTTGAGTCCTCATCCAAGTATTCCAAGCTAAGGCCTCCACCACCCTCTCTGTGAAACTAGTGCTCTGTGTCCCTGCTCCAAGTAGCTGACACATACACTCTGAGATTTGATTTTCAAACACACCTGGGAAAGGCTGGCACAGATTTATCAGATATGCACCCTCTGCCCAGACTATAAGGTAGGTACTCCCACCAGAACACTCCAAAGCCAGCTATAAGGCTCTTACAAGGGTACCCAATTATATTGAGTAAAATTAATACTAATACAAATGGTAGTGTTTGACCAATGCAGCAAGGCTTTCAGGAGTGGCCACAGTGTCACCAAATAAATATAAGTACTCCCAAGGGTTAAAATCTTCTCTGAAAGACCAGCCATAATCAAAAGTTTAAATATATTTAATAGTAAATAATAAAAGAACATTACAATACTAAATATTTTTTATACTCCCTGGAAGCTCTCTTTGCCTTAGAGAATGCAGACATATGTGCGGTCACTGAGACATGGTTTAAAGCCGTGCAGAGCACACCAACAGTGCAAGGTTATAATGTTTTCCACACATTTAGGCCAGCTACTTTACAGGCAAGGACTAAATGTGGAGGCATCGCTATTTACATAAAAAGTAAATATATTTCAAGGCTTGTCAAACAGGACAATGCATTTGAGCTACTTCCTGTTCAAATCACTATAGGCAAAATTAAATACCTCTTCCTTGCATGCTATAGGTCCGCCTTTATGACCCAGGAAACCCATACCATGTATTTAAACTTTTTAGAAACACTAACCATCCAACCCGATCCCATATTCATGGGTGACTTTAATTACCCCACTATTAACTGGGAATTGTATAAGACACAAAATGTACATGCACAGAGATTCCTGGATTTTGTAAACACAAACTCCCTGGACCAGATAGTCAATACACCAACCAGGGGTGCAACCATACTGGATCTGGTCCTCACTAATATGGGAGAGTGCTGCACACTTCCTACTGTAATGTCTTCCCTGGTATGGTCAGATCACAAAATGGTCTCCTTTGAAGTAAAAATAAAACCTGGACCCCCAGCTAAACCTGGAATATTTAGAAACTATTCTAAGGCTAACCTCCTGCTATTAAGTGAGAACATGGTAAAATTTCAAGCCCTTATAAACCCTGAGAACACTGCTGGCTATGCAGCAGTGTTTATAGAAACCCTGTACAAGCATGTTAATAGCTGCACAGAGGCAGCTGTACCCACCACGAAGAAGTACAGAACTAACTCAAAAAACAAGCCACCCTGGTGGAATCACAAAATCAATAGGCTGTATAACAGGAGGAAGAAAATCGTGGCAAAAAAATTAGGAGGTGCAGCAGCCAGCAGGATAAAAGGATATCATCAAACTAAACAAAGACAAAAAGTTGACCAAATCCAAATTTGAGGTATGTTTGGCCTCCCAGGCAATGGACAACCACAAAGCATTCTTTAGCTATGTCCACAACCTCAAAGGCAATACACAATTGTGTGCGGAGTTCATTGTAAATGGAGCCACCTATACTGAGCCAGAAGATATAGCAAACCTCCTGGATGATAAATTCAGCTCCAACTTTACTCCCCCCCCCCCTCAAAGTCCCCTCAGGAAATATCGTCCAATATAACACACCCCTACTATCACTAGGGAACAGGACCTTAATGCCCTCTCTAAGACCAAGTACACTGCATCAATGGGATCAGACAATATCCCAGGATGCCTTCTAAATAGCATGAAACATGATCTATCAGGGCCTCTGGAATTACTGTTTAACTGTAGCCTCCAAATAGGCTTCGTGCCTCATGAATGGAGAAAGGCAACAGTCACCCCTCTATGCAAAGATGGGCCATTTACAGACCCTGGAAACTTCAGACCCTTAAGTCTCACCAGTCTTATATGCAAAGCCATGGAAAGAATTATTATGGATATGATCAAGAGAGATATAGTAAACATCCAAACACTGGACCCAACCCAGTTTGGTTCCATCAAGGGCAGATAATGCCTACTCAACCTGGTGGACTTCTTTGAGAAGGTCACCAAAGCAATGGATGAGGGCAAAATTGTTCACACTGCCTACCTTGACCTGGCCAAGGTATTTGACGCAATACTCTACTCGGGCATTGTTGACAAACTCAAGAGGTTAGGTACAAACCCGTATGTCACCTGTTGGATAGCCAACTGGCTCACAGACAGGACTCAGGAAGTTACAATTATGGAGTCCACCTCTACAAAGAGGACAGTCACAAGTGGAGTCCCTCAGAGATCAGTCCTTGGACCGCTCCATTTTGGCATTTACTTCTCAGAAGTCAATGCGAATGTCAGTAGTTTCTGGCTGACAAAATTTGCAGATGATTGCAAATTAGGAGCTGTCACTGAATCTCACACTGACACAAATGTTCTTCAGGAGGGGCTGACACAGATAAACAACTGGTGTCAGAGATATGGACTAAAACTAAATGCCAAGAAATGCATAACAGAATCCTTTAGGAAGTCATCCATCCCTGGTAACTATCATATTGACAACACACACCTTAGAGTTGACCCAGTAGTTAGGGACTTAGTACTTACTCAACAAACATTTCATAGACAGCATCTCTAAACTCCTAACCTCTGGTAACTCTGCTCATCCCAACTCTTCTGTGCACCCTCGCCTCCCACTAAACCTCAATGCTCCTCTGTCTCTCAGCCTTTTACCTTGCAACCTGTTTCTGCTAAATATATCAAATCCCTGCTTCTTAAACTAAAACCATGCTCTCCCTCCACTTATAAACTCCCCCCTCAATTTCTGAAAATTGCTGCTGACTCTACTGCTTATCCTGTATCTACCTTAATCAACCGTTCCAATCAGAAATCTACCGTACCGGAAATATGGAAGTCCTTCTATACCACTCCTCTGCACAAAGGTGGCAACTCTGTTGAACCCTCTAACTATAGACCAATCGCTATTCTTTCACCGCTCTCTAAGATCCTTGAAAAATGTATACATACTCAACTACTGTCCTATCTCATACACAAAAATCTCCTCACCCCCTCGCAACATGGTTTCCACCCTAAACACAGTACCTCGACTGCCTTACTATCCTTTACTTATAAGGTTGCAGAAGCTAGGGACAACAACCTCCTCATCTCCTGTCTATTCCTAGATCTCTCTAAAGCCTTCGACACACTGTGTCTCACCCGTCCTTCTTAACCAACTCTCAGACCTAAACCTCTCTCCTTCTACTCTTGGCTGGTTCCAATCCTACCTTACTGACAAAAAACAAGCTGTTAGATGGCAGCAAGAGTTTTCAACCTTCCTTGCTGTTCAAACAGGAGTACCCCAAGGCTCCATACTTGGACCGCTCCTTTTCAACATTTGTACCAACAACCTACATTCATCCTGCAGTCTTGCATCTGTAATACAATACGCAAATGACTCTACTCTCTTACCTATCTCCAATACTATCTCTGAACTACACACACTAACACAGAATTCCTTTATATCTACTGAAAAATGGCTCGGAAACAATCAGCTAATTCTTAACCCTAAGAAAACTCAGCTCCTTCTCTTCCTACCTCACACACTCTCTCACCTTAAATCCAATTTTTCTCTTTCCTCCCTAGATGGCACCACTATCTCCCCTGCCTCACACACCAAACTCCTTGGGGTAATAATTGATGACTGATTAAAATTTAAATTGCACATACAATAGGCCATCAAAAAAAAAACACCAAAAACTTGGACTACTTTATAGGAAGAAGAAATTCCTCACTACTGCCACTAAACACACTCTTGCGCTGGTATTTTTCTTACCTAGTCTTCTATATGCTTCCCCCATCCTTACCAATATCCAAACTCCCTCAATGCAGTAACTGGAATAAACATACAACAAAATTGCCAGATTTATTCTAAACCAACCACTCTCTTCACATCACTGCCTCTCACTAAACAACCTCAGTGGCTGGAATTTCTGCACCTTCTCCTACATTCGCAACTCCACACTCAACAACCCCTCTGCCTGCCCTGCTCTTACCTCCCATGTTATTCTTTACCCCCCCCCCCCCGTCTCTCTGGAGTGCTGATCAGCAGTTTCTCTCAGTTTATAAACCCAAAAGGAATATTGGCAAACTACTTTACAAACACTCTGTCTCACTAAATTGGAACAAACTCCCTCTCCATATTAGATCAAACCTTTCCTTTCTCTGTTTTAAAAAGGAGCTTAAATCCCACCTACTAAACTTGAAATTATGTCATTGCCATACATAGGCTTAGTCTGACCTACTGTATAACCTGTTGCATCTCCTTACTTTCTTTCTCTGTTAGAAACGTTCTGCTTAAACTAACCTCCTAAATCCTTAGCTCTACTACTACAGCCCTACTATACCTCCTCCTTTCTCTCACCTCCTATTCTCCACACTATTTATCTTTCTCCCACTTCCTATCAATGTCTGCACATTGTCCTTCTTTTGAACAACTATTATCTTTTTGTTTTTACTCTCATATGTAGTAAATTTAGACCACTGCTATCAGTGCAACCCTTAATGTTCATATTTTTTTTCTTTTGTTTTTCTCTTTAAAATTAATTTTATATTTGCATTGTTATTTTTAGTAGTTTTTGTCCTGTATGTTTATCTTTGCTTATGTTTGCTGGGGCTCTTTGCCCTTGGGTTACCACTGAAAATGGGTTGCTTACTATCAATGCAATGCTTGTTACTTCATCAATGCAATTTGAAATGTATGACCTCACAATCTCTGTATAGCCATCTATGCTCAGATGCTGAGTTACTGTGGCTGCCTCCTTGAACACATCCCAATTTGTGTTTTCAAAGCAGTCTTGAAGGGCCTCCATGGCTCCTTTTGGCCAGACCCTGATTTGTTTTTTCGTGGGTTTCTCTCTAATCAGTGACGGTTTGTAGGCTGGTGATAGCAAGATGGCATAAAGGTCAGTTTCCCATTTGTGAAAGTTGCACTGCCTTGTATGCTTTCTTTAAGTCTGTATACACCTTGTCCAGGATATTATCACCCCTAGTGGGAAAGTCCACATATTGATGGTAGTATGGCAGTACTTCTTTCAGATTTGCCTTATTAAAGTCTCCTGCTACCACGTGTACAAAGTCAGGATTTTTGCTCTGCAGCTCAACTACATGATTGCATAGTTTATTTAGAGCCTCACATCTGGTCATCTGACTCTGGTTCCCACACTACTCCCTTTACCAGACACTGAGCCAGAATTTAGCATATACATGTCGGCATACACACACAGAGCTTTGCTAGCATGTGTTACAGCATCTGGAAGCTATAAAAAACATTTAAAAAATGTCCACCCTTCCAGGGTAGCAATTAGTTCACCCATAAGGACAGCACAGTAGAATTCCTAGTCCTGGTTTTCACAGACATTTTCTCTCTGGCTGCAATCAGAACTGTAAGATACAATCTTTATGGCCTAAACCACGTAATTTAAGTTCAGACTATTTTTCAAAGTTATCTGGACTGAGAATAACCTCTTCTCTTCCAATATCCTCTGTTACAATATATTCATTTCAACAGTTACAATACAGTCTGACATACAGATGTATCTCTTTTCTGTCCAGCAGGATCCTCCGTTGGTACATTTTTAAGACAAGCAACTTTACAAATACATTTTCAACACAAGCACCTGTACAAATCAGTTTGATATACAAATAACATATAATTCTTTGTAAACTTCCAGCTAGCTATGCTGGCATATGTTACACATCCACTGCCTTACTTCTCCTGGCATAGCTGGCACTACCTCACATCATCTCTATCACACACACACAAACACACACACACACATATATATATATATATATATATAGAGAGAGAGAGAGAGAGAGAGAAAGAGAGACAGAGAAATATATTACACCCACACACACATTATATATATATATATATATATATATATATATATATATATGGATCTACTTCACAATGCCGAAATTTCAGAATGCTGACAACCATATGGCCGACACCATATGACTGACATCTGAAATCTCGACATTGTAAGCAGACCATGTAAAAGGAAAATAAAATTTCCTTTCAACGGCTAGCAAGGGGGCCCGTAACTTTAATATACCAACTCCGATATCACACTACAGTGCAGGAATGGAAATCTTTCCATTCCACACTATAGTGAGATGCCGGTTCCGCATTATTGGCATTCCGAATGTCAATCATATGGTGTCGGCCATATGGTTGTCGGCATTCTGGAGTGTCAGCAATGTCAGGTAGACCCATATATATATATATATATATATATATATATATATATATATATATATATATATATATATATATATATATATATATATGTGTGTGTGTGTATATATATATATATATATATATATAGAGAGAGAGAGAGAGAGAGAGATCTATTTTTATTATATATATATATATATATATATATATATATATATATATATATATATACATATATACATATATATATATATATATATATATATATATATATATATATATATATATATATATGTTGAAATTCCTTCCCAAACAGACCCAAAGCGAGGTAGACACAAATTCAAAAGGAAATACCCCAAAGCTAAAGGTAACTGGAATAAAAGCAACTGGTCCACGTAGGTGTAAAAATTCAAAGTTTAAATACAATTAGGTAAGCACTTTCGCAATGATCAACATTGCTTTATCAGACAACTTAAAGTCAGTCAACCGCCATATATATAGGCATGACAGAATTTAAAACATCCAATCTGGTAAGAGAAAAAAATTCCATTATCCTTCCTAACTTCACATTTAAAGTCATCCCTACTTACATATACAAATACATAAAAATACATTACTACAAAAAGTCCATGCAACAAATAATTACATTTCGTTGAATGAGTCATCTAAAGGTTTATATATTAATCATACATAAACACTCCAAAACCTACTTCAATTTCCTAGACTTCAGGGTCAGTTTGAGGGGGACAGAATCATTCAATCTTAACCCCCTATGTGCACCTAGCCTCAGAATCCTTTGGAGTTCTACAGATTCTGTTTGATTTATAAGGTCACCCATCCTACTATTTACTTCCTGAACATGTAAAACCTGAAACAAAAAAGTATGTTTCTCGTTTGTCAATAGAGTGCATTTAGATAGGGCACTGTACTCTAGACCCCTTCTAGTACAGTATACATGAGCCCTAACTCATTCTCTAAGATGACGATTAGTCTTTCCAACATAAAAGTGAAAACATATTTTACAGTGTGCAACGTATATCTCATATTTGGTGTGTTACAATCTGCTCTAGCCTTAAGTTCCCACAGATGCCCTGCCACTGGATGCTTAAAAAATCTCGACTCATCCACATACATACAGTATGCACAGTTAACCACACTTATTTGTCCCATACATAACATTATCTTCCAGCTTTCTCATTCTAGGATAGCATAGCTGCTGTTTCAAATTTTGTTTATTTTTATAAATAAAGCATGGTCTATTTCCCACAACATTAGTGGTTTCTTCATTAAGCAGAAGAATGTGCCAATTGTCCTGTAAAATTTTTATAAATTTATCTACATCCTTAGCATAAGGCACAACCAAAGGGGCCAGAGAAAAATCTCTACCCCTATTCTCCTGATGCGGCACTACTGCATTCTCTGAATAATAAGGTTTCGCCTTACCTCTTCTCTCCTTATGTACTTGCAAATAAGCTGTGGCAATTTCTTAAGCTGGATACCCTCTACTCAAGAGTCTTACTTTTGAATTCCTCAGCTCATTTTGATACACCTCATCCTGATGACAAACATTGCTTGTCCTCTAATAACACTAGGGAAAATATTTTCCTTGTGCATACTGTCATGGTGCAAAAATGCTGGACAGTAACATTGCTTCCTATGTAGCCTAGTACACCATTCCTTATCAATTTTTAAGACAGTTACTTCCAAAAAATCTATGCTGCTATCAGAACTGATTCATGGTGAACTTCCAAAAGTCACATGTGTTATTAAGAATATGATGGAATAAATTCAAACTTTCCTCATCCCCCTTCCAACCTATAAAGAGGTCATCCACAAACCATCTATAAAACACGATATGGGGTCAACCAACAGATATTGCTGTTCCCAGTCCACCATCACCAAATTAGCATATGCATTGGCACAACTAGTGCCCATGGCAACACCTGATACTTGCCAATAACATACTTCATTAAACATGAATACATTGTGTTCCAAAACTATTTCCAACAGCATGCATAGAAAATCTATTCATTGCACTGATAATTTACCATGTCTCAGTAATACTGATCTCACCATACTGACACCTCGTTCATTCGGTATACTTGTAAACAGAGAAACTACATCTAGAGTGGCTATCAAATCCATACCCGTCAACTCAGATGTTTCTACCTCTCTATACAGATCACCCAAAAAGTGTTCTGCATCTCTAAGAACTTGAGGGAAATCTTTAAGTACATTAATTCCATGGATGCATGGCCTCCCAAAAATACACAAGGATCCCAGGTGCCCTAAGTTTAGACCAATAGTAGCAGGGGCAGGTTGGTTAACAGAACCCATCTCTATTTTTTTTGGATGGTGAACTGAGAGATGTACTTAAAGATTTCTCTCAAGTTCTTACAGATACAGAACACTTTTTGGGTGCACATAGGGGATTAGGATTGAATGATTCTGTCCCCCACAAACCGGCCCTGAAGTCCAGGAAATTGAAGTAGGTTTTGGAGTGTTTATGTATGATTAATATATAAACCTTTAGGTGACTCATTCAACGAAGTGTAATTAATTGTTGCATGGACTTTTTGTAGTAATATATTTTGATGTATTTGTATATGTAGGTAGGGATGACTTTTAATGTGAAGTTCGGAAGGTTAATGGAATTTTTTTCTCTTACCAGATTGGATGTTTTAAATTCTGTCATGCCTATATATTTGGTGGTTGACTGACTAAGTTATTTGATGAAGCAATGTTGATCATTGCAAAAGCACTTACCTAATTGTATTAAAACTTGGATTTTTACACCTACGTGGACCAGTTGCTTTTATTCCAGTTACCTTCAGCTTTGGGTGTATTTCTTTTTGAATATATATATATATATATATATATATATATATATATATATATATATATATATATATATATATATACATATATATATATATATATATATATATATATATGCATTTTATACATATATATATATATATATATATATATATATATATAGAGAGAGAGAGAGAGAGATCTATACATATATCTATATATCTATATCTATTATATATCTATATATATATATATATATATATATCTATATCTATATATATATATCTATATATCTATATATATATATATATATATATATATATATATGGGTCCCTACCAGATCACAGAAGTTTCAAAGCTTTGAACATATGTCTGAGATCATATGACTGAAGTTTTGAAACTTCCCACATGATGCAGATGGACTGCTGGCATTGCAGGGCTCTTTTGATTGCTGATTGTTTTGGTGTATTTTAAGGGGATAGGGGTTCTGCACTCCTGAGTGTGCCCTCCTTTGTATGAGATGCCTATTAACTATGAATTTATCAGTTTGTCAGTCATTCCTTATTGCAGTATTACCAGCATACCATTTTTTTAATGTAACATCTGCAATTTAATTCTTCAAGGCCAGTAGGCACTAAATTTACAGATGAAACACTGAAATGTGAAGTATTTTACCAGTATCAACCTCTTCATTAGTTACAGTTCTCTTTAATGTGGAATTATTCAGATGACTTTTACTTCTGCAGGGATTGTGCTCAGTGACTGATACTGGTGCATTGTAATGACAGATGTCTGAGTGACCCTTCATGGTTGAAATTTTATGAAGTGGGTAGCTTTGTCATTATTGGTTCATACATTTTGTTTCATTGTAGAATCCACGGTGGTGCAGCGGCAGTGTTGTTGCCTCACAGCAAGAGGTTCTCCCGTTCGATTCTCGGCTGGAGTGCAGGGAGCGCCTTCTATGTGGAGTCTGCATGTCCTCCCCGCGGTTTGTTGGGCGTTCAAAAGACAGGCATAAATAGGCGTGCCTTCGTAGAAGGTTGGACGTTGAGCTGGCACCTCGGCGTTCTTGAAAATCTACTGCCAATCATTAGCGGACCGGAGTTCCGCTGTGGCGACCCCTAACCGGGAAAAGCCAAAAGACAAACAACAACAACATTTTGTTTCATTGTCTACTGGAAGAATATACAAAACTACAAATTTAAAATACAACATGCTAACAAGTGGTGTTGTATTATACAAGGAATATTATTTAATACAATTAGGAAGGTGAATCAAAAAACACATACATGTATGCATGGTGCATGGCCCTAAAAATGTGTGCAAAGACCCTATGGTTTGAAAATGGCCCAAAAGAAAACTTAATCCTCCAGTGGCAAGATGCATTTTCTTTGAATGTGAATTTTAATGCCATTTCAATGAATGTCAGTTTCAATGGTAAAGAATTTTCTGTTTTCATTGTTTGACTGCATTGTTTGTTTAGCAAATGGCTATCAGTTGTTGTGCTATTTTATTTCAATATCTGTAATCACTGTAAAAGGGTAGGGGGTTGCCACAGGAGTGGATGCTGTGGGGGGCCTCAATCTACTACTCTGCCTAGTGCTCCATCTGTCCTTCATCTGGCTCTGTTGCTAGGGGTGGACATCAAGGATTGGATTGCAGCTTTATTAAATTGTTAACTAGGTACCGAGAAAGGCATTGTCACTGCTGTGTGTGTGGAGCACGCAGAGACTCCACAAACTGTATGTGCAGAAACAGATATTGGCCATAGCAGTCATATGCCTAAAGTTACAATAATATACTAAGTTCAGTTTTTGTTTCTAAAAATTACAGTTATCTGGAAACGTTATAATTTTTACACAAACAAGTTCAATATTACAGTTCTGCTGAGGTCTTATTTCAAAACATTATAAATCCACAGAGACACCATCACTTTCTGTAATACAGTGTGGAATACAGCAGGAGTTCTTGGTTATCCACATGTTAACACATACACCTTGGAGCTCTGGCCTCTGTGTTTGCACCCCCCTGGAAAAAATCTTGCAGGTGCCGATGGCCCTAATCCTCCAAAAAGTGCAGTTTTTATTATGATCTTGGGCAGGATGAAGGCCAGTTTGTCATCTGTCAGGGTATTAACAGAGATAATGGATCACTACTATCATTCAACTGTTCAGCTATACCTTACCTTTTCTGCTTGTTCCATTTCTGCATATCACAAATGCTCTGGCAACAGGGCAAATATGCCATCTTAAGCAAGGTAACAAGATATATTAATGCATATCCTCCACTGAGGGTTTAATACCTAATAAACTAATTGAAGCAAGTATGGCACTAACAAGAGAGCTGCCTCAAAGTTATACACTTCTCTCCTTGATGGTCAGCATTCTGACAGAACAGCTCCATTCATAAACCAAGGTCAGTACTTTGATCCACTAAGCCTAACTTCTCTGAGCTCTTCTACACCCACTTTATGATTAACTCCTATGCATTGTGCCACTGGGTGAAGGGACAGGCTCCAGTTCCACAGTGACTGTGCACGGGATTTAGTGGGTAATCAAAGGTATATATAGAAGTATTTCTTTTTGGCTACATATGTACATTCATATGTATATGTATATAAACTTACACACAGACACAAGGATTAACCAAAACTCATTTTCCACAGGGAAAACAACCCAACAGTACACAAGCAACAACCTTAAATAACTTCTTGCCTGTACTACCTTCTGTGTTTTTTTTTTTTTTTTTAAATATACACAAATTACTTTGGTCAAAAAGTACTTCCAAACTTCATAATGCATGACACACCATTTATACCAAACGGGTCTTTGGAGTTAATTAACTGTTTGTTTGTATACACTTCACAGATACAAACACATACTGTATATCTTTATATATCTTTCAAAGTCCATGCTGGTGATATATCACTGAGACAATCACATGCCTCTGCACATATTGTTCCACATTCCAAGAGAGTTGCTCTCATTTTAAGTTTGCCCTGATTCCAAAAGACTTGCTCTTGGGGTAAGTGACTTACTTTGATGTCAGGCCCATCTATAAACAGGCTTACACCAGGGGCCAGATTCCAAAAGGCCTGTTTTCAGCTTGTTCTCACTGTACGTGGTCAGTTCCACTGACAGCAAGTCTTTTGGAATCAGAGCCATTATATTTATACCATGTCTTTCAGCAGTAATTAATCAGTGGTTTTTTTTTTCTTATGTTCCTTTTTCCCTCCACCTCACAACATTGCTAACCCCACTCTGCAGAGCTCGTCCAATTCCCCTGTAGCTGTTATTTCTTCAGTGTGATGTGAAATGCATTTCTTTCACTATGGGTGAAAATAACTTCTTTGGTATGCGTGTTCTGGCTATGCAGTGAAAAGCAAAAGATCTACCTGTAATAGCAGAAGCTAAACCTCATATGGAGTAGTTGATACACTATCATCACATCTGACACCCACTGGTGAGAAGCATGCAATGAAAGTGTAGTAAAAGCTGCAAGCATGATTGTTCACATTATGTGTTAAGTCAAGTAAGGTGTGATACCTCCATTCTCCAATGGTTGTCAGATTATTCTTACAGGGATGGCCTCAACTCCACTCCATCCCTGGATGGTTCCCTGACTAACTTTCAAGTCATCTCTCAAACAGACATAAGCAACACCACAAACAGATGTTAATGCTCCACCTCAGTACCAGCAGGCTGATTTGTTTGCTTTTCTTCAAAAGAATGTACTGATAGATTCAGATGCATGTACTCCATATCATAAAATAAAGGCTACTTTTCTCAGGATTAACAGATGCACCACATTTTCTGTAATGTGACTTCTGCACGGGATACAAAAAAAATCCCTGTTTTGGGGGCTTTGTCCCGATTTTTTGTGCTAAGAAGTTAAGAGCTATGTCTGATAGCCTTTTGAGTAGATTCATGTGCATAAAAATGCCACCCCCCCCCCCCCCCCAACACAAGTGCAGGTATTATACTGCCAAAAGTTTTCGCTTTACATAACAAAAGATGCAACAGCACTGAAAAAAATGTGGAAGCCCATGTGACTGCATACTAAACCAACTCTGACACTGCCATCAGTACCACACGTAACACCCCCATATGACTGCATGTATTGGGCATGCTCAGGAGGTTTGGGGTGCACCCTCTTATCTCCTGTCCTGCACTATTTCCTTCTTTATTTTATTTATTTATTGATTGATTGATTGATTGACATTTGATTACTGGGAAAGTCCGACTGGGTAAAAGCCCATTTTCAGCGGAGGCCGAGGAAGAAAAGCTCCACATTATTACAAAACATTTTAAGAACAATAATTTTGCAATCTTCAAAAAGAAAACAAAAGCATCTGCAGTTTAAATAATAGTAACAAATTAGACATAATATAAAAACATTGCTTAAGAATCGATACGAGATATATGACAATTAATATTCAGAGAAATTTTAGAAAGCTTGTAGAGAAATTAAAGGTAAGTTAGCCATAATACAAACAGGAATTGTAATATGAATTGAGGGAAAACAGGCTTATGATACATTTAGAAAGAAAGTCAGGGAAGAGAATTTGATAGAAGTTAAGAAGTGAAGAAGGGAGAGTAAGAGGGTATAGGACATGAAAAGATACTTGGTCACGTTGAGGGATGTAGTTTATCCAGGTTTTGAGCAAGAACAGAGCCAGATTTTAGCAAGGAAGTCCTTCAGAGTGGTTTTGAAAGATGGGAGGGAGGCTATAGACCTGACAGATACAGCTAAGGAGTTCCAGGCCTTAGCAACCCGGTATGAGTACAGACAATCCCAGCAGATCTGTTAGGTTTGTAGACAGACAGGAGTTTTTGGTCACTGGTTCACAATAACTGACTGGGAACAGAATGTTTTTTAGTGCCGGACAGGCAGATGGCTGCTGGATAATTTTATACATGGTAAGAAGCTGTGTATATGTTAGTTGATGTGGCAGTTCTAACCAATTTAGGCTTTTCAGTGCTACACAGTGGTGGGTTCTGAAAGGGGTATGTGCTGCAAATTTAAAAACTTTGTAACATTGTTCATTTGTTAATTTTTGTGAAGCCTGGAGGTTAGTAAGGTTGGGAGCACCATAAAGAAGAGTGGGGAGGAGATAAGTAGTAGCAAGTGTAGTTTTTAGTTGCGTTGGTAAGTTTTTGGCTCTGTAAAGCATCCCTAATTTTTGATGAGTTTTTCTTATGCAATTTTGTATATGCAGTTTGAATGTAAGACATTAATGATATCAGCCAATATCATCCCCTAATAGTTTGCTATGAAAAGTGACTTCAATGGTTATATTTTCAAGAGAGAGAACTTTAAATGTAGTTTCTTCATGAGAGGTGGATTTGAGGAAGAAAAAGTAGTAGTTTGGTCTTTTTTGGGTTGAGCATGAGTTGTGAGTTATGAAGCCATGTTTCAGTGGCTGTTAAAGTTTCCTGGGCAATTTTTTGGAGGTGTACCATAGAAGTATAGAGGGTGTTGGTGAAAATGTTAATGAGGAGGAGACCAAGGATAGAGCTTTGTATTACACAGGTGGTAACTGGGAGGTAAGGAGAGAGTGTGGAGTGCCATTTTACTGACTGATACCTAATGGACAGGTAGCTTTTGAACCACAGAAGGATGGGCTGAGAGAGACCTAATGAGGGAATTTGAAGTAGAAGTTTGCTGTGACAAACTGTGTCGAAGACTTTAGACAACTCTACAAATAAGGAAGAGACTAGTTTGCCATTATCTCTAACTTTACTGACAGTATTTATAAAGGTTAAAAGGGCAGTGCTAGTGCTATGGGAATGATGGAAGCCATGTTGCATAGGAGAATAGGAGTTCTTCCTGTCTGAGATAGTCTAGCAATTGTTTTTGAATAACATTTTCTAGTATTTTGGTGATGAGTGATAAGATTGCTATAGGTCTAAAGTTATTAATGTCTGTTGAATTTCCTCCTTTGCACACAGAGATAATGTGTGACTTTTCCAGACAGAGATGGAATGTGGGATTCCTGGACTGGCCTATTTATAAGGACTGAGACAGGACGGGCAATGCTATTGACTGCTATTTTTAGGTACTTGCTTGGAAGGTCATCACCTGAAAAAGAGCACTTAACTGGATACTCAGAAGATGGCAGCTGTAAAAGCCCAGGTTGTGCCCCAAGATAGTCTGACAGAGAGACAAAGATCCTCCTCTACCTACTGCAGGAGTCATACCTGAAGAAATTGGATCAGGCTATAGTTGCCTCAGAAATGACAAAAATTGACATATGACAGGAGCTGGGGGGAGCACGTTATCTCTGAAATGGATCTCCCACTCTAGGCAGCAGTGCACGCACAGGTAAGATGACCTACAAAGGAAGGGAAATGAGGGAATTCGCTAGTCAAGTGTGTTTCTAAAACATATGACAGAATACCAGATAAAGTTCTAACACAAGCACTTTTGCTTGGTTCTGTAATCTAATAGGGTTGTCAAAATGTAAGAATATACATAAGTAAGTATAAAGACTTTGGTATGCTGGCCGGATGGCGGAGCTGTAGGCAGCAACCTCCCTACTGTAATGAATGCAGCAACATGAGAATAGAAGGACATCTACTTTAAGTAATGGCAGGCATGTACAAACACACACACACACATAGATCTATCTACATATATGTGTGTGTGTGTGTGTGTGTATATATAAACATACATTTGTATGTATGTGTGTGTGTGTGTGTGTGTGTGTGTGTATATATATCAAAGTAAACTTTATTGTCATACAGATCAACACAGAGGAAAGTGCGTGTCACTGCACAAAATTTCGATACTCGGGCTCGTACCATAAGAATTCTAGTTTACAGAAAGAAGATTAAGAATAATTTAAAAATACTGAAATAGACATCAAAAATAAGATACTAAAAATAAACACAAAGTATAAAGTGCAAAGTGAACTATGTAGATAACAATGACATATTGCACATAAATAATGTTTGTTTACACATTTAGCAGGTTAGGCTATGGGTTTGTTGTTCAGCAGTCGAATAGCACGTGGGAAGAAGTTGTTATGGAATCTGGATGTCTTGCATCTAATGCTTCTGTAGCACTTCCTTGTTGGCAGGAGTTTGAACAGTCCATAGGCCGGATGATGTATATCTCTCAGTAGTTTTTGGACTCTGCCACAGCATTTGTTTGAGTATATGTCCTGTAGGGAATGAAGGTTGGAGCCAATGACTTTTGTGGCTTGTTTAATGATCTTATCCAATGCCTTCCGATCGGTTTGAGAGCAATTTACATACCAGACAATGATGTTGTTTGTCAGTACACTCTTAATTGTGGCTCTGTAGAAGGTAAGTAGGACTGGTGGGGGGAGGTTACCTCTACGAAGTCTCCTAAGGAAGTGGAAATGTTGTTGGGCTCTCTTTATAAGGTAGGAAGTGTTTGTGGCCCAATTGAGGTCTTGCAAGATATGTATCCCTAGGAATTTGGTGCTATTAACTCTTTCCACTGTGGCACCATTGATGACAATAGGGGTGTGTGGCTTATTTACCTTCCTAAAATCGATGATGATTTCATTGGTTTTCCCAACATTTAGTGCTAAGTTGTTGTCAGTGCACCAATGAACGAGTTGGGTCATCTCCTCCCTGTAGGCTCCCTCATCTCCCTTCTAGATAAGGCCGATTACTGTGGTGTCATCTGCAAATTTGATGATTCTGTTTGAATGATGCTTAGCTGTGCAGTCATGTGTTAGAATTGTGAAAATAAGTGGATTGAGTACACAACCTTGTGGGACCCCGGTGTTTAGGGGGATGCTGTTTGAGTGATGTTTTCCAGCTCAAACTATTTGTGGCCTTTCAGTCAGGAATTCGAGAATCCAGTTGCATATTTTGTTTTCTATGCCTAGATTACTCCGCTTAGACAGCAGTTGTTGTGGAATTACTGTATTGAAGGCAGAGCTTAAGTATATGAACAGCATGCATACATAATAAGAAGTTATGTCTTACCATAACGTTCCATGTTAGTTGTCTTCTTCTCGCCTTCTTTCTTGCTGGATGGGTTCGGAGCCGATCCTCGGCTCCGACTCGGCCTATACTATAGCTCGAGAGCTATTTTTACCGGCTCGAGGCAGCCCTATATCCCACAATACCATGCGCTAACTCCCCAGATCTCGTTTGGAAGCTAAGACATAGTATAAAACGTAATATTATAATAATAATATTATAATCCTTTTTTTTTACGAGTACAGGTTACCTGCTAGTAACACTAAGGATACCATGAAAGACGCAACATATTGTATCTCCAGAAATGGAAGGACTCAGAACCTCGAGTCTATCCAGGCTAGGGGGCAGGAGGGAGGGACGCAAGAAAGAAGGCGAGAAGAAGACAACTAACATGGAACGTTATGGTAAGACATAACTTCTTAATGTTAAGTTGTCATTCTCGCCTTCATTCTTGCTGGATGGGACAGCGTCCCTAGCATCTTAGTCCTGGGTGGCTCAATGAAACAGACTCCTGAGTACAGTGGAGCCAAAATCAGCTCTATTTCTGGAGGCTAGATCAAGCTTGTAATGGGCAATAAAGGTATGTTTGGACGCCCATGTAGCTGCTGCACAAATGGCATCTAGTGGTAACCTTGCTTGAAAAGCCGTTGAAGTTGATAGTGCCCTGGTTGAATGAGCTTTAGGCCTAGAGGGTAGTTGCCTGTGTCTCAACTCATAGATCAAGGTAATAATAGATGTCAGCCATCTGGAAAGAGTAACTTTCGATACTGGAAGCCCTTGAGCTGGTCTGACTTTCTGAATTGTTTTGTCCTGTCTAGGTAATACCGTAATTGGCGATGAACATATAATGAATGTAATTTTTGTTCAGCCCTGTTGGTATAGTCTGGAAAAAAGACGGGCAAATCAATGGAGTGGTTTAGATTTGCTTCCGATAACACTTTTGGTAGGAAGGAAGGGTTTGTTCTGAGAGTTACCCTATCTTTATGAAAAACCAAATAGGGAGGACGGACAGACAAGGCTTGAAGTTCCGATACCCTTCTGGCAGATGTTATAGCTACTAAAAACAGGGTTTTCCAAGAAAGAAGTTTGAGGGAGCAAGAAGCTGCCGGTTCAAAAGGGGGTAGAATTAGTGAAGTTAGAACTAAATTCAAATCCCATTGTGGGGGTGGATCTTTAACTGGAGGTCTGAGCAACAAAATGCCCTTGAGAAAGGCTTTACAGTGTTTGTGGGACATAATATTTGCTTCTGAGAGTCCAACATGAAAATTAGCAATGGCCGCTAATTGTACCCTGATAGTGGCCGATGATGACCCCGAATGAAAAAGCTCCGCCAGAAAGTCTAGAACCTCATGAATGGGTGCATGGAAAGGATCTAAGGATCTAGTTTGTGCCCAGTGTGAAAAATGCTTCCATTTACTCGCATAAGTCTTCCTAGTATTGGACTTATGGGAAGCCAGAATGATATCACGAACAGGAGGAGAAATAAGGGGAAGCCTGGCTATGGCTAAAAGTGGAGCGACCAAGCTGTGAGGTTGATGGAATGTAGAGACTGATGCAGCTTGCCCGTGAGGTGGGTCAACAGATCCGGAAGGGGTTCCAGATGCCAAGGCTGTTCCAGTAGGTATTTGTGCAGGAATGGGAACCAAACTTGTCGAGGCCAAAACGGGGCAATGAGGATCATTTTGGATCTCAATGCGGTTGCTTTCTGAATTAGTTGCGGGATCAATGGAAAGGGAGGAAAGGCATAAAGAAGACCCCGGGGCCAAACGTGAACAAGAGCGTCTCTGAGGGGCTGGCCTGGCAGTGGGAAAAGTGTGAAGAAGTCGAGGCACTTGCTGTTTTGCGGAGTTGCGAAAAGGTCGCAGCAAGGCTGGCCCCACTTCCGAAAAATTCCGTCTACTACCGCTTGATTTAGAGACCACTCGTGAGGCATGAGGATAGTTCTGCTCAATCCGTCTGCTATGACGTTGGACTTCCCGGGGATGTGCGTTGCTATCAGAAACCGTTGAGATGAAATCGCCCATTGCCAAAGTCCGAGTGCTTCTCGACAGAGGGGGTAGGACCTTGTTCCGCCGTGCTTGTTTATGTACCACACCACAGACATATTGTCCATTTGAATTGCTATAGTCCCCGTGGGAAGAGAGCTCTGAAGGGCCTGCAACCTCAAAAGCACCGCCCTCATCTCCAGGACATTTATGTGTAGGTGGCATTCTGACTGTTGCCAAGTGCCCTTGACCGTCCTGCCCTGATAATGCCCCCCCACCCGATCAGGGAGGCATCCGTTGTGACAGTGGCAACTGGAGGGGGGAGAACAAAGGGTCTGCCCTGAAAAAGCTGAGGGGAAACCATCCACCAGGAGAGATGTTTCTTGCAAGATGGTGTTATCAAAATGTTGTGGGTCATTGGCAGCTGCTGAAAGGACCACTGAGAAAACAGCATCCACTGAAGGAGTCTCATGTGGAAGCGGGCTAATGGAAGTAGAAGTATCACTGCCGCCATGAGGCCCAACACTTTCAATACTAGCTTGACTTGGACTCTGCTGGGCTGAAACAGGAGCTGAACATTCCGCCTTATGTCTGTCACTCTCTGAGGTGGTAATGTTGCAGACATTTCTGTGGTGTTTAATTGCGGCGCCTATAAAGTTTATACATTGACAAGGCGACAAGGAGGACTTTGCAAAATTTATAGAAATACCCAGGCTGTTGCAAAGATGGATAGTATAATCCCTGGCCATTATGAGATCCTGTTTGGTGGTAGCGGAAATGAGCCAGTCGTCTAAGTATGGAAACACCTGGAATCCTTTTTGTCTCAGGTGAGCCGTGACCACTGCCAAACATTTGGTGAACACCCGGGGGGCTGTGGTGAGACCAAAGGGCAGGGCCCTGAATTGAAAATGACTGACTCCCAGCCGGAAGCGGAGAAACCTCCTGGAGCACCTGTGTATTTTTATGTGGTAGTACGCATCCTGGAGGTCTAATGAGCACATCCAGTTGTCTCTGCCCAAAAAGGGTAGAATGGACTGCAGTGTTACCATCCGAAATTTTGTCTTTAATACATAGTTGTTTAACCTGCTGAGGTCCAAAATGGGTCTCCAATCTCCTGTCTTTTTTGGTACCAAAAAGAATCTGGAGTAGATTCCGGATCCTAGCTGATCTGCTGGGACTGCCTGGATGACTCTTTTGTTTAACAGCTTTTTTATTTCTAGCTGAGCCTGACCCCTTTGTGCGGGTGGTATGTCTGGTAGGGGCTTTGGTGGTTGTACCGGAGGGAAAGTGAGAGGAATTTTGTAACCCTCGGATATGATCTTCTGTACCCATGTGTCTTGAGTGATGGATTGCCAGGCTTCTGGGTACAGAGATAATCTTCCCCCGACTGCCTCCGAAGGCGGACAGTCGGGCAGCTTCTCAGGGATGCTGAAAGGGTAGGTCAGGGAAAGATTCCCTGGAACCCTGGTTTTGTGGACCCCCTCTGCCCCTGGGGCGGCGTCTGTTATTATTCCCCCCTCTGCCTCTAGGGGGAAATTCACCACGTGCGGCAGGCGCGACTCCCTATGGTTTGCGGAACCACATCTTTCCACCCCTCTGTCCTTTAGGATAAGGTCTAGAAGGCGTGGAAAAACGGACTCCCACGGCAGAGAGAGTCTTACCATCTTGCTCGCATCTGGTGAGGGTATTCTTCACCTGAGGCCCGAACAACTCCGAACCGTCAAAGGGGGTGTTGGTGAAGGACGTCTTGAAGGGGTCGGCAAAGTTACAGAGTCGCATCCAAGCGTGGCGTCTCAACGCAACGCCTGTGCCAGCGGCCCTACTCGCTCCATCGGCTGCATAAGAGATTAGCCGCATGGAGGAGTTAACAATGGAGTTCAGGGTAGCCAGCTGAGAGTTTATTTTATCCTTAAACCCCGCAGAAGAAGGATCCTGTACCGTTTCACCCAGCTCTGTGAGCAAGTCTCTTTGAAGGCGGGTGAAATGACATAAATAGTTCAGCGATCGCATAGAAAATGTCGCTGAAGCAAAGGTCCGCTTGCCGTACCTGTCCATGGTCCTGGACTCTTTGTTAGGAGGATGAACAGGTACAGAAGGATCAGCTAATTCCTTCTTAGTGGCTGCTGCAACCACCATAGCATCAACTGAAACACCTTTGGTGAGAAAGGATTTGTCATCTGGTGCAGAAATAAATTTAGAAGGCCTCCTAGGGGTAGGTTCCATTGAATCAGGAGCTGCCCACGCCTTTCTAGCCACTACCTCCATTAGTGGGTCGAAAGGGGGAGACACCCAGGAGGTGGAAGGGCGAGATCCAAAGGCGTCAAGGTAAACCGACTCGTCCTCGGAAGGTTTGAGAGTGGACCAATTTCCCCTCTGTCTTAGGATCTCCAGGATGTCTGAAAAGGAGACATCCTCAGAGGGGGATCTGGGGGAACCCTCCGACTCATCCAAGTCAGTGTCCGACGTGACAGACTCGGGGGAGTCTATGTGCTTCCTCTTGCACTTTCTTTTCCTAGGGGGCTCCCCTGAAACTTCAGGGGAACCCTCGGAAGAGGAGGAGACACCCAAAGTGGGTACCTTACGCTTTGGATCTCTGCTGTCGGGTATAGGAGGGTGGCCAGAGACCGTAACAGGCACTACAGAGGGAGGAGCCACAGAACTAAACCTTGGAATGGACACTGGGTCCAGCACACTCCTCATCACCTCGAAGGCTCCCCCATCAGACACCAAAGGTAGCCCCGGCTCCGAAGAGGCTGGAACCACCCCCGGAACCGACAGAGAAGGCTCCGAGAATGATGTCGGGGCCGAACTAACCAGAGCCGAAGCTCCGAGAGGGAGAGCGTGGTCGGACAAGGGTCCGATGCCACTCGCCCCCTCGGAGCCGACAATGGCATCCCGGCGCCCGGACCTCTCCATGGACGGAATCAATAAAGAGGTCAGAGCCGACGACACCGGAGCCGAAGGAGGGGGTATCAGCTCCGACGTGGGCAAGGTCACGGTTCTGACGAACTCCGGCTCTGAACTCGAGAGATGAGTCGGAGGAGGAATGGATAACTGTATCGAAGGAGCCACAGTCTGGTGAGATGGGCTCTGTAGCATTTGGGCCAGCGCCTGAGATTTTATGAGTCTACTGACCACCCTCTCGATGTCGTGATCGGAGAGCCTGGAAGACCTCGATGAATGAGTCCTATGACTCCGCTCCGATAGAAGGGGGGACCTCAGAGCCGATCTGACGGACTCTAAAGAAGGGGACCTAGAGCGCTTGCGCGCTGGGGTCGGCTCCGATGATGGTTTTGAAGTGGAACCCACTTTGCTCGCCTCGGAGCCAGCCGGAACCGAGGTTGGAGCCGTCTCCACAACACCAGCCCTCGGCTCAGAAGCTGGAGCCGAGGGTTTGGCGGTTTTTGATGACTTCCCCGAGCCAGACTTGGATGGGGAGTCAACAGGCTTTAACATCCCCCTTAGAATAAGCTTGTTACGCCTTTCCTGCAGGACTCTTGAACTAAATCCGTGACAAATGGAACAAGAGTCCTGCAGGTGTAAAGGCCCCAAGCAATAGACACAAGAAGTGTGACCATCTGTCAGAGATATTTTCTGACAGCACGAGTCACACTTCTTGAATCCCGAGACCTTAATGTCTTTGGACATTGCCCTAAGACAGTCACTCAATCAGCACACACACTCACTCACTTACACACAAGGTGGAGATGAGGGGGCTGACTAAAACAACAACACACACACACACACAGAGGTGAGTAAATAGAAAAACTAAAGCCTGTAGGCCTGATTATAAAAGTTAACTACAGGGGTGGGTAGGGCTTACGAAACAAACACTATTAAGTATAATATCGATAGGGAACAAAAGTAGGGAAAATAACCTAATAACTACCTCAAAAAATTAGAAACTTGTTGAAAAAAATCCTTTACTGACCTGAGCCGGTAAAAAAGGCAACCTCGCAGCGAAGCGGCAAACGAGATCTGGGGAGTTAGCGCATGGTATTGTGGGATATAGGGCTGCCTCGAGCCGGTAAAAATAGCTCTCGAGCTATAGTATAGGCCGAGTCAGAGCCGAGGATGGCTCTGAACCCATCCAGCAAGAATGAAAGCGAGAATGACAACTTAACATCAGTCCTTATTTTCCAGGTGGTCCAAGGTGTGATGACGTGTTAAGGCTATGGCATCCACAGTAGAAGGATTTGGCATGTATGCAAATTAAAAAGGATCAAATGTAGCAGGTAGGCAGGATGTTATGTGATCCTTGACCATTTTTTCGAAACACTTCATCACTACTGAGGTAAGTGCAATTGGCCGATAATCATTTAATGATGCTGGAGATGGTTTCTTGGGCAGAGGGATAATGTGGTCTTGAAGTATTTGGGCACTTTTTCCTGGCTGAGATATATACTGATAATGTCTGTGAAGGCTAGTGCCAGCTGATCAGCACAGTTTTTAAGTAGCCTCCCTGGGATCATATCAGGACCAGATGCTTTGCCTGCGTGAACCCTACATAGGTTTCTGCGTACCTCTTCCAAGTTGAGGCATAGTGATGTGCCATCTGCATTGGTCAGTAGTCTCTTTGGTATGGTTCTATTTGATTCCTCGAATCTATTGAAGTAGATATTTAGCTTGTTTAAAAAGTCTGGGTTATCATCACAACTTGTGGATGGTGGCTTATAGTCTGTGATGTTTTGGATCCCTCTCCACAGCTGCTTGTGATCTTTCTGGTCAGTGAGTTGTCTCTGTATTTTAACACTTTCGGTGTTTAGTGTACTGACACCTATATATATATATCTAGCTATATATATATATATATATATATATATATATATATATATATATATATATCTATATATATATATATATATATATATATATATATATGTATGTATGATTCTTTGAATCAGTCTCCAGAGCTGTAAACGAGGGTAAGGCAGTCCACACAGCCTATCTGGACCTCGCCAAGGCCTTCAACACCATCACCCACTCTGGAATCATAGATAAACTTACTAAGCTGGGCATAAATCCCTACGTCACTCGATGGGTTGCCAAGTGGCTTACTGACAGAACCCAGACTGTAAAAGTAGCTGACTCCAAATCCAGCTCCAGACAAGTGACAAGTGGAGTACCTCAGGGATCAGTCCTGGGACTGCTCTTGTTTGACATCTACTTCTCTGAAGTACAGGCCAACATTAAGGGACTCTGGCTAACAAAGTTTGCAGATGACATTACTGAATCCACAAATTATGTGGATATTCTACAAAAGGGCCTTACAGAAACAGATGCTTGGTGCCAGAGCCATGGGCTCAAGCTTATTGCCAAGAAATGTATAGTTAGCCCCTATGGGAAAAAACATGTACTCATAAATTACCACATAGGTGGCAGTAGACAAAACACAGAAAGTGTGATGAGAGACTTAGGGACACAGGTGGATAGTGGTCTCACCTTCAATAACCACAAAGCCACAGCAGTCAGGAAATCCTTCTATGTGGCACACCTCATCACTAAGGGCTTTTCATCCAGAAAAAAGGAGGTCATTGTCCCACTGTACTCATCCTTCATTAGACCCATTATAGAGTTCAACGCCCCATTTGGTATATACCTCACAAGATATCTGCAACAGCTGGAAAGGCCAGAGAAATACCTCACTAAAAGAATCACAGGCCTAAAGCAGATGCCCTATACTGACCATCTAAAAAAAACTCCAGATATACTCTGTGGCATATCTTCTACTCAGAGGCAATCTCTGCTTAACATACAAGGCCATGTCAAACCCTGAGCTGTTGGACATGCTCCACTTAAAGAAATCCCAATCCCTCAGAACCACACGCTCCAGAGATCTAAACCTTGTCATCACAATGAACAAAACATGATGGAGGGATAGGTTCCTGACCCAGAGACTCCCCATACTCTGGAATAGACTGCCCATTTATGTCAAGCAGAGCGCCTCCTTGGGGCTCTTCAAAAGGAACCGTGACAATAGGATAGGAGATAGGAAATTCACCCCGGGGATCACGTCAGTCGCCCTGCTAGACAGGGGTCCAGGGAAGTAAATATTGTGGGAAGAAATATCCAGGGAATTGTTATGGCTAGGCTTGTATAGGCCCCTAGGGCCAATAGCCTAGTACCAACCTATGAACCTATAAATATATATATATATATATATATATATATATATATATATATATATATATATATATATATATATATATATCTGTGTGTGTGTGTGTGTGTGTGTGTGTGTGTGTGTGTGTGTGTGTGAGAGAGTGAGTGTGCATAAAAATAAATAAATTAAAATAAAAACTTCATTCACCCTGGTAGAACAAAATGAGCCGATCTGGTGTTGAGCTCTTTCGTTTTTCACTGGTGATAAGAACTTCTTCAGAATGAGTAAAACAACTGTGTGTAACTAAATAAATAGAGTCAAATTGTAATACAGTAGAATACACCAGCCAATAAAAACATGGAAAAGGCTGAATTTAAAAGTAAATAATAAAAAAGTAAAACAGGTTAGCATACAAGTGTTCTTGCATTGTAAAAATACAGTAAACAGTAACTAGGCATAAGGAGGCAACCCAGGGGTCACTTGAGCCAGCACAATGGATATTTAATATTAAGAGAATCATTTAAACCTAGGAAGGAGTCTGCATTAAGATGATGCTGCCACTTCAGTTCTCACACCTCAAGTAATGTGTCAGCATCACTGAAAAAGGCATCAACCTGTTCAGTCACAAAAAATGTAAACTTCTGGAAATTGTGGCAAAGTAAACAGTGTTTGCCTAAATCATTTATTAAGTCTTTATTCCTAATCATTGCACAGTGTCCCTTAATGCGGCTAGAAAGTCTCCTACTAGTTTTACCTACACAGAAACTTGTACAAGTGTTGCAAACTCCAGCATATATCATATCATGTTTGAACTATGGCAGTCAAAAAATCTGTTTAAGGTAATTTTGATATTGCAGTGATCAGAAAAATAAAATTACCCTGTCTAAATAAAATCACACGCAACACACGCACTGCTGATAAACATGCCTGGTGGTCTATTAATGTCATTAGTGTCTTTCAGTAAAGAAGGAAAGTCTAAATGTTCAAAAGATGTACGTAAAGACTTGGTACTCTTATGTGAGAAGGAGGGAGAATCTCCTAAAATAGCTGCAACTTCCCTGCTCCTTCTAACAATATCTCAAATAGCAAAAGTAATGTTCCTAATGACATTAGATCCAAGCTGACAGGAAGGAGGAAGCTAGAGGTTTGGTCTTAGGTAATAGTGTGAATGGGTATCATGTGGGCAGTGTCCAGTTCAGAGTTCTGAGAGGATTTTGGTACAAACCCATTTTTATAGAATTGGCTGAAACTTAAAAGCCCACGATTTGCTTACTTTAGTGAAAATATAATCAATAATCTGCTTGGGATAATTCCTGTTAACAAATAGGCTGCTTAGGAAGCTGCTTTCCTTAAAGAAAGAAAGTTTCATCATTACTTACAGTATGCGATAATCTAATGAAATGTCCCCTGGCAATGTTCCTTTTCATAAATAGGGGATGCTGGCAGTTAAAGTCAAGAAACTTATTTATATATTTTTTTTTTTTTACAGAAAATATTGGATTCCCAGCAAAGGAAATCTGTGTTTTAAAAAATTTTCTGTATCAAGGAACAGAATCTACACTCCGCAGCCTGAAACTGTGAAAGGAAAGGAATGTTTCTGGAAAGGGAGTGGATGAAAGTATCCAATTCTTGCTGTGTGCCCTACCAAACAAAGAAGATATCATCAATATAACACCAGCATAATTTCATTTTATGGAAATCTGACAGGTGGACAAGGGTATTAGTCTCCCATGCACTTAACACCAGATTTGCAAAAGCAGGAGCTATTTTAGACCCCATAGCCACTCCCTTAACTTCTTGATATATGACACTCTTAAAATGGAAAAAGTTACCATGGAGTACAGCATAAATAATGTTGCAAACAGTCTCAATCTTCCAGTCAAAAAAAGCAGATTGTTGACTATGGAATGTTTTCAAGTGTTCATGTCCTTCTTTATGTGGAATATTAGTGTAAAGAGATTCTATGTCCAATGTAACAAAACTGAGAAAATTTCTGAATTCACAGACTCGCTTCTAAATCCAGTGGTCCAAACTACACCTTTTCTTTCATCAACCAACTGCAGTGGACGAATTGCTTGTTACACTGGACATAGAGTCCTTTATACCAATATTCCACAAAAAGAAGGACTTGAATACTTGAAAGCATTGCTTAGTTAATGATATATATATATATCTATATATATCTATATATATCTATCTATATATATATATATATATATATATATATATATATATATATATATATGTATATGTATATAGATAGATATATATTTATGGATCTAGGACTATTGCTCAAAATCACGTTTACTGGAAACGTAAACGGCCAAGCACAATTTTGTGAAATAGCATTTCTACCAAAAATGCACTTTCATGAAAGAGAGAAAAACAAAAAACTCCATAAAAAACAAAAAAATAAAATAACAGTCATCATGTTTATGCAGGGGGGGCAAGCCCCACACCCCCCACTTTTATATTCTCACTTCCAGATCGCACTACAGTGGGGAGAAGGGAATATTCCCTTATCCCCATTGTACAGTCATCTAAGCAACTGCCCCCATAGCTCAGTTGCCGTTTTTTTTTTTTTAACTTCTCTTTCACGTAAATGTGATTTCGAGCAACAGTATGATCCCATATATATATCTATCTATATATATATATATATATATATATATATATATATATATATACACACTACTGAAAACTTCCGAACTGTTAAAAACAAAAACAGAAATCCAATGAATAGACGCTGAGCCAAAACTGTTATTTGCTAAGCATCTATTCATTGGATTTCTGTTTTGATATATATATATATATATATATATATATATATATATATATATTTATCTATATACGTATATCTATGGGTCGCCTTCATATCACGAAAATTCCATTTCACTAACTTTCATTTCACCGAGACCAAATGACCTCATTTTTAAAATACTGAAAATTCATTTGAATGAAACTCATTTCACTAAATTGTAATCCACAGAATTGGTGTGGGTTTCCATTCACCTTTGACTTGTTTGTGATAAAAAGAATTTCTGTAATTTACAGTGCTGACTGTCAGAATACCAAAAGTCATGTAAAAAGTAATGTTGCAGTGTTTTCAAATGTGGGTATGTCTCTTTACATTTGTATGGGAAGTATCTAAAGTAATATGGCAGATATTTTGTGCATTCTCAGCAGTGGTGGCAGCGCGTAGAGTACTGTAAGGCAAGTAAAATGTATATGCCCTTTTCCCCACTGTAGTGCGATCCTGGAATTAGTACATATAGTTATGGAGGTATGTGGGCATAGCCCCCACTTAGTTAGGTTTTATATTGTCTGGTTTCTGTTAAGAGGGTTAGAAGTTTTTAAGTTCTGGAAAGAGAAAGTCATTAGTGTTGTAAGTGTATTTGTCTATGGTTTCCCAATTAGTCTTTTGAAACTTAGCACTGTAAACTTTCGGTAAAATGAGATGTCAGTATTATGAAATTTAGGTGATGTGGTTTTGGTGAAATGAAAGTCAGTGAAATGGGATTTCAGTGATGTGAAGTAGACCCATATATATATATATATATATATATATATATATATATATGTATATATATATATATATATATATATATAT